>NW_025776480.1:0-180274 GCF_021130785.1 Homalodisca vitripennis
CATCTTGTAGGTTAGCTACTATAGGCCTCTATTGCATACGCGACGTCTATACCAGTCTTTTTCTTTATAGGTACGGCAAACGCCAGTTTATTTAACAATTTAGCATAGTCATATGTACTTGTATCCTTTGATTACTCTGGCGTGGGGAATCATCTCTGCAAGGTCGGCCTGATGGAGATCATTAAGCCCCTTCAGAGTGAACCTTGCGTCGCTGATAGTTTCGCATAGCCGGTTTTGTGCAGTTCCCTCGCTATAGCGTTCATGTTTTGAAATGTTCCTTAAGTAGTAATACAAGTGTATTTATAAATGTGTAAGTGCTGTGGTCTTGGAATTCAGACACGCGAGTGTATGACGCCAAGATTAAACATTATTAGGTTTGGGAAGTCTTAACCATGTCATAACAAATGTTTTCAAACGTTTTACGACAAGACGCGCAGCGGTAAGTGTTCATAACTTCTTTCCAACTGTGCATGTCGTTGTATTAGTTTCTATAATTTCCATTTCTTCTCCACCATCGTCTACATAGAACAGGTCCTCACACTTAAAACAGTACCTTTCTCTTGCATATAGGTTGCAGTGGAATTTAATCTCGTTGCTTATATTGTCGTGCCACGTTATCAGATCCTGTCGGATTGTTTCAGGGATGGTACCTCTGAAGAAGATCACTTCCTTGAGAGTAAGATGATCGAATGCTACCAAAGAACGTTTGTACAAGGGCCAAGGATTACTGTACAGCCAAGGAAGTGATGTTATCCCCCGGAGACATGATCAGTTTTAATGAAGAGCTTAGTGCGCTCACTGTGGAGGGGATTTTAACCCACTTCCGCCGACCACGCCCTGCAGCTGTAGAAGTAGTTACGAGAATGATAATACTTACTTGGCGTGGTAATGACAGCTAATTTCCAACAACCTAGGAATAACTCAGTTAAACTGCTCCATTCGGTTAATTTGGACAATATTGAGATACATTAACCTGGAAAGAACAACTTTATAAGAAACTTAACTGGGTGTACTTTAGTTGGGCTTCCAAAAATAAAGTAATGGTGTCTACAAGTGTTTGAGTAGACTTACTCTAGTAAGTGTTAGATCAGCACAGTGTCCAATATGTGTATTTATTTTTTTAGTAAAGATGAAAATGAGGGCAATGCCAATAAATTAGCAGTTGCTGCTTTCCTTGTGTTTGATGTATTTATTCTTTTGACAAAAAGTCAAGGCACTTGTCAATGGCTGACATTTACTCGTTTTTCTATGATGAAAGATTAATATACAAATGTAGTATACATGCACACACCATAATATGAAAAGCAAAAAAATTAAACTAAATGTTACGATAAATTTTACCTAGAATTAATTTAATATCTTTGATTTAAAATAACAATCGATAATAATTAATAATAATGTTACTTATAATAAATAAACTGAAACTCAACAATTACAAGAATATAAATTACAGGACATTTTTTTGACATTTACTAGAGAGGGCTCTTTAAGAAAAGCTGTACCATAGATTTATTATCAGATAGGACATCTTAGAACAAAGCTGGCGAAATCAGATTACATGTATACTGGTACTGTGAGTAATCAGGACAGTGTTGACAAGCACATGCTGCACTGTGGCAGCAGTGTCTTTGGCACTGTAATCATTTTTTAACCGATTTACACCGTTCACACCCTGATGAGCCGCAAATCAAATTTGATCTTAGCTTGACGTTACAATTTGGCCAAACTATTTCTCCATGCTCCTCTTTGCAAGGCGGCGGGGAAACTGTCTGGCAGGTAGGGCATATGTTTGAACACCTGTGCCTACTCTCATGGTCGTAAGGGACATGGCACGCTTCACAGAAGGATCTACATAAAAAGTCGGCAGTTAGGTTGGTTATTACGTTATAGTGACCCTTATTATACAAAAGGTTAATTTTTTACTGAGCATCAGAGTTATTACCACTAAAATACACGTCTAGACCTTTACTATTATAGTTGTAGACCCTATAATAGGGTCTACTTGACCCTATGTAAATATTGTACTTTTTGATGTGGTCTTGGAATTTTGAAAGTTCGGGGATTCCCGCTCCCTGTTCTGGAATTTTGCAACCAGTTTTGGTCATCAGTTTCTGAGCTTTTAACGTTTGTCTCTGACATCGGTCCTTGGGTATTGCCTGACACTGGGGTCTTTTTTGGCGTCGGCTTTGGCCACAACCAGTGCACGTGGTAGACACAGATTATCGCTATTCTTAATCACTACGATACCTTTACGTGCTTTACGTTCTTCTTTAAAATTATAAAAAGAAACCTGGCCTTACTCTACCACTACCTACAGGGAACTTAACTCTCGTACATTTGACTTTGAACGTATCGGTTGATTTTACAGAATCCGCGTTATTTTGAATTATTCCGCTAAAGATAAAAAAAACATAACCTTTGACTTGGTCTGCAGATCGAAATGCAAAATAAGCCGGGAAATTTACTGTTTACATTTAGACTGTGAAGCTGAGGTAGTCCGAATCTGAGCTATTTCATTTCATTTCGTTTACAATTTTGTAAAAGCCCGTCTTTAACCAATCGATTTTATTTATGTTTTCAGGGACGGGGTTAAATTTGAAGGTGGTCTTAGTACCGTACAAAATGTTCTTGTCAGACCTGTTTAAACACTGCCCGGTTTTATGTTGCAGTTTCCTGGCTCGGTTCCAGCGGGTGGTGACGTCACCTATTGCTACTTGTGTGGTGGTGGGCACAGTGTCAGTGTGAACAGTTCTGTTAGTATGTTTTAAAATATTAAATTGATGTATTTACTAAAATTGTTTTATTACGAAAATCTAATAACTTATAATTATATTCTACAGTATTGCAGTATTGTAATGAACTTACCGCTGACTGCCGCTAACGTTTCCAGCTGACCGCACGGTAGGTGCGCATTGTTGATCTAGAGGCTCTGTCCGCATACCTCCCAAGGGTCTTTGTACCTTATCCTATCTACCGTGCTGTGAGTTCACGGAATGACTGCCGCTCACACCGTGTTGCGCGCTAAACACATGGGCGCCGCCATATCGGTTCCCGCCAAGAAAAGTGAGGTTAGCTTCTCCTGTTCCCGCCAACCGAAATTCCCTCACTCTTGTTTCAGGCATCCGTCAGAATCCATCAAATTGCTATATTTTCAATATGTTTAACAGGTATTTCTAATATTATGATAGGATAAGAGTGCGAGGAGGGATTTTCTCCTGCGCCTTAGAGATTTACTCCCGCAGCCAGAGGGGGTGGGGCCTAGCCGCCATCTTGGATCACGTGTCCCGCTCTCGGCCCATCAGAGCGCTGGCCTATAAGGGCGCCACGTCTACTCACCTTGAATGATGGAAATACGCCACGAAGGTATTTTGAATATCCAGTTGTCACTTCTGGAGTAAATAAAGATCTAATCTATAGATTTGGTATTATACTTGACACAATTTACATTGGAGCACTAATCGACTCTACGAAATTCGGACAATACTGCCGAGAAAACAGTAAGCTTTGTACGTAACCTACTACCAATAGTACAACATGCCACACACAGTCTATTAAATCACATGTCATGGAAGCACCATAATTGCAGCCTTTATTTTGCCTATAGGTATGTGAATTTTTAATAATTGTTTGAAAAGTACTTTTAATAAACCACTATGGAACTTATTAGAACTATAAAATGATTAATTATAATGAAAAAGTTATTGTCAAACACTTATAGACTTCTGATAATGCCAGGTATGCTGACAGAGGAAGCGTAAGAGGCGAGGAATAAACTCTACCGAATGTACCGGCGAGATCACTCTCGAAAACCTTTAAGGACTAGCACAAATGAAGATGTTTTTCACTTTTTGATAGTTTGTCAGATCCATACATCAGCTCTTTGCATGCGGAACCAAAAACAAGAAAGAGTGGGTAGTTCCATGAGGACATAAAATACTTCTTGTACAATGTTCTTGTAAATTTTGTTTACAGTACTGTTATATTTTAAGTGCAATTTAATTTAGTCTAATGTAATATTCAACAATCTAATAATAATAACATATTTTCCCTAACTTTTTTCTTTAGGCTTTATCTAACATGCTGCTGATAAGTATAATACAAAAAAAGCTGATCTATTTTCGTAAAAAATTGCAACTTTGTGCAGTATTCTTAAAATGTAGAATTTTTTAATTATGTATGTATTTGTCAATTAATGGGATATTTGTTAATTGGGATATTTGTTTATTCTATACTTTAACTTAAATAAATTAGCTTTCCCTATTTTCAACGAACATATATAGTACAATAAATAATTATTAGCTCTTTGAAATGTTTAGGGGCGTGTGATAATTTAAAGTTCACAATACTATGTAAGTAACCACACTTTTGGACTCTGTGGAAACTGGCCAAACTTATGCTCATTCTCATCCTGAGAACCTCAGACCAATTTTCGCTGCTCCCGATCTTTTTAAACGTTCTTGAGCGGTTCGCGCTGGTGGCTGGTTCCTTGAGGACTTCTACTATCAGATTCGCAGTGATCATTACGGGTATCGTCTGGGGATTCTACCACCCCCCACCTGTCAAGGGTTGCCACACGCCCGTTTACAATTTCAGTAACTGTTATTCACCACCACAGTTAGCTTGGATATAAGTAAGGCATTCGACAATGTGTGGCATGAAGGTCGCTCCTTCCTGACTGAGCGCCAATTCTCGGTCTTGTGTCGATGTATACATCCACCGTAAGAGTAGTTACTGCTGGTGTGCCACAGGGATAGGTTCTTGATCCGATCTTATTTCTGTGGTACATAAACAACATTCCTCTATCGCCGAAGACGTCCGCTGCCCTCTACGCATATGACGCCTTATTCATGGCCCAATCCATCCGACTGCGTCAAGCTTGCATTTACATGCAGCGTCAAATGAATCTCGTCTCTTTTTGATGAATCAAGATTACACAGAAAAGTCCGAGGCAATCTGCTTCACCTGGAAAGATCATATCATAGTTCTTCGGGAAGTCCTGATTATTTAGGGTGGCATACTACGATTGACTACGTTAACAAATTGTCTCGGATTGGTGCTGATCATGCAGCTCACGACAAAGGCTACTCCAACACGCAGGATCCAATGCGTCTCTGACATGGCTGACTCCTCGCAGTGGGACCACATCAGGGCCTTGTTTTTCCTGTGCAGGCCTTCTCCACTGCAAATCCTGAGACGCCCCAGAGCACTACTGGACGACCTTTCTTAGACGCTCCACTCATCAAGACTCCGTCCTTCCTCCATTCTCCACTCACCACTCAGAAATTATCTTTTATCACCTACTTGGTTCTCGACTTGACACTTCATCACATCTTCACTTCAATATCGTTCCACTCTTCCCCACCACTAAAGTATAGGCCGCAATACACTGATGCTCGTCCGTACCAACAGTCATTGGGACCTTCGTTTCAGACGTTACATTGAGAGGATATTCAATTTTGTTCGGTTCATGTGTTATTAACCAAGAGAACGGCGCTGTTGGTCATCTGACTTCCCACTATATCTTTTGAATAAGTCAGAAACACATCACTACCACCTACCCTATTCTTTCTTGAGGAATTACAAAAAATAGTTTACCTATCATATACAGTTTCATGACATTTAAATTAGTTATTTCTTTAACGAATGTTGATTTCGTTCTAACAATCAATACAATAAGTTTAAATTGATCCCAAGCGAATTATGCTTAAATGCTACTTTATGTATTTAAATACATTCATAGAAAACTTAAACATTATCTGGGTAGATTTTTGGTGGTGAAAGGACATCCAAACGTTCATTCTTATGATATTAGTGGAATTAAATGCGTGGTGTTTAAAGCAGGTTACATCAAAACAATACAATCCAGTTCAATAACATTGTTTGAATTTATTGCATAATTCGAACACATAGTAATTATTACAAAGAGTGTACAATGGTGTGTCCACATTCAGCGTTCACATTATATTTTATTTTTAGTTAAAATAAGACCCTTTTGTATTTATGTTTGGGCATTTACCTGGTCCAAAATGATCTGGGATGTTGGAACAGTTACAGTTATTATTTATTCTAATGAGTTCCCTCGGGTCAAAGCCATTTAGTCTCAGCACTCTGTTGATTGTTGCTTGATCTTTCTCTGGCCCATCAGGGTACATGCTCTCAATAAAAATACTGCCAGTGCCTTTCCCATTACCTGAAAGAAATATATAAGTGCATGATATCTTGATGGAATAAAATGTTCGTTTTTGTAGATAAAAAATATATGAAACATAATTTTCAATAATCCATTGTCAATAATGAGATTTGAACAGAGACCTCGTGGTGTAGTGACTGTTTTATTGTATTATCCTGCTATTCAGCTAATTAACGCTCCTGTAGGAAGAAAAGATTCTTCAAGGATTTGGTAATTTCCTGCATGATTGTTCAAAAATGATACAATGCTCGATTAAACCAAAAGACATAACTGAAAACAAAACTGAAACCCTATATTCTTCTATTTATAGCTATAATTTAAACCCTCTAACAAATTTTCCTAATGCGTATAATTTAAGTCTTCAAAAAACAGAAAGCTAAAACAGATTAATTGGATTTCATTTTTTTGTGTACACGGAGATTTTGCTACACGTAATGACGTCGACAACTTTTGCAAACAAAACAAGACAGTAAGTAAAACTTTGTTTTGTGCTATTAACTAAAAAATACTATGTTTACTATGATTTTTGTTTTTTTCTAAAACAATTTGAAGAAAATTGTAGCTTTGAATACGCATTTTAACTACCAATTTATAAGAGCGTGTTTTTGGATTTTAACTTGTGTATTATATGTCCCAAAACCAATAAAATGTTTCAATGCTTATGTTAAATGACTCGTTTTAGTCAAATTACTAATTTTAGAAATTAACTCCCTTATTGTACTATATCTTAAAATGACTAACTCTTACTTACTATAGTTAGGATCATCTGTACAGACGTAGTGGATGTCAATGTTTGGCGGATCAAACCACAAGAAGTACGCGTGCAGAACTATGATCTTCCCGTCTAAACAAAACATTAGATAACGTCAATGCATTCTAAATTGATAGGATCCAAAAATAGAAATATTTGTGTAGTTATTGTTGAATGCATAAAATACTTAAATTAACTTACAGAGAGTCAAACTTTACAAACATGGAAAAAAAGACAATTTCTAACAAAACCACCTTGTTATTTCAGCTTTATCCCGCAGTATACACTTTCACATACAGTGAGACATTTAAATGCTTGCCTTTTAATATTACAGAGCCCATATTTTCTGCTCGTTTTCACTAAATTCCCTTAATCTTTCCACTTGTCCTAATCAAACTTATCTTCATTCTTCAGCTTAATTGAAACCAAGGTGGTAGAGTTGCAGGAGCAAATTTACTATTATTATTATCCTGGGAGCCACTTTAAAAAGGATCTAAACGAATTTGACACGATGAAACTTCTTTGTCAAATTTTGTGTGATAGTACATGGTATAGGTCTAAGAACCTCATTTATCCAAGTGTAATTGTTTTTAAAAACTGTGGACAAAAGTGACGGATCAATTTTACTTAATTTGTTAGGCGTTTATCTACACTTATCTAGCGTATACAAAAATTATAAACATATAAAAATAGTTGATTTATTAGACAAATTAATATCGTTCGATGACAGTAATGTGGAAAAAACCATTGTAATTCCGCAGTGCATCAACCACTAAAATTTATATAAGTACCACATTGAAAACAGTGTAATTATTACAATTTATCAAGGCGAATAAAGTTATGCCTTTAAACACTGTACTAAATAATGCAATTGCCTAAAAAATAAACAACAAAAGCGAGTAATAGGGAAGGTAAAGAATAAAATTATTCATTGAACCTACATGGGACTAAATGCTTCTTCACTATAAACTAGTTCCCTAGAATTTAATTGATGAACACACTACCCTTATAGTGCATCAGTATATCAGACTCGTCTACTTCTAAGGGGCGGCCTGTTGCCATGCACTTAAACTTCTAGGGCCTTTTGCGGTGCTCGGAATTGTACCATTAGGTCAACCAGTTTACTCGTATAGTTACAAAAGTTCTACAAACCGCCGAAAACAACTGATCTGATCCTCCTGGGGAAATTCACCACCCTTGTCCAGACTAGCAAAGATGATGTAGTGCTCCCTTGCTCCCTTGGTGTTGAAGGACAGTCAAAGAGCAGGAGTTCAGCAGTCTTCTCCTGCTCGTCACACGTTCTACAGAGCGGATCCTCCCTGAGAATGACGACAATGTGAAGATCCTTCCTCAGGTGACCATTTCCCGTAATCAGACCCATAACCCAAGACCCTGGGGGAAGGCGGCTGTAGGACCATTCTCCTCATTTTCAGACCCAATGCATCCTCTACCTTCTGTTATGTTCAGTGTGAACCCACTTCGAGTCAGTCCTAAAGGATTCACCTAGAAATACCACAAACCACTTGAGGATCTGTTATGTTACACGCTGAGTCCAAGTTGGCCAGAAATCCCCTCATGACCATGAACCCAACAAACAGTCACATTGCTGATTCTGCCCGAAGAAGAAACGAATTGATAACAATCCCAGACAAGTTTGGAGTTGAACAGACAAGAGTCTTTTAATGCTGCCTGGTTATCTGTGAAATGCTAATCGTCTTACTCCTATACCGCAGAGGAAGATTCCCACGAACACATTCCATTATGGCTGTGACTTCTGCTTGATAGACTGTGAGATAAGGACTCGTAGGGACCACTAGAACCCTACATGGTCTCACTCCCACAATTCCAGCGCCTGTATCACTTTTTGTTTTAGAGCTGTAAATTAGAATGCTAATTCTGCAGTGACCCCTGTTGCATCCCGAGGCCGATAAAATTCCCTCCTTAAAATTTCCCTGCTGAAGACAGTAGGCACTCCTCCTGGCCATAGATCGAATAGCAATGTGCAGGAGAGCGAATTTGAGACAACAGTCTGGAACTGCGCCCGGCGCATTTGGGAAAACCCCTGTGATAGCAAAGTAAGGCAACCTTTAGATGCTAGCCGCCATATTCACCTTCGTTTTTGGCCACCATGCAACGGCCCCAAACATTAGTGCAGGTCTGACCACGGAGACATAACTCCAATACAGAGGCGATGGCTTAAGTCTCTAAGGCCTACCTACCATACGTCTGCAATGTATCAAAGACCATTTCCCTCTAGCGATAGATGGGGTCCCCAGTTCAGGACCCTCTCAAGGATTACGTCCAGGTTCTTGACCTCGGACTATAACTCAACGAAAGTGCCTCTCAACAAGAATGGGCCAATACCCTCCAACTGACATCTTCTTGTAAAGGCAACCACGGCAGCCTGGGTGGGGTTGACACTTATGGTTATCCCATCGCACCAGTTTCCCGCCATGTTCAGAGCAGCATTGGTCAGTTCTGTGACTATTGTGTTGAACTTACCACTCAAAAGAATCATAATGCTATCTTCATAACCCTGTTCAAAGACACAAGCAGATTGTACGCAACAAGGTTCCACGGAAAAGGAGAAAGGACGCCACCCTGGGGACAGCCCCTCATAGTCATTGCACAGATGCTCGCTCCCAGAAGAGTGGTAGTAACTACCCTATTTTACTCAATAAATTGCTCCAATCCCACTAATATTAAAAATGCGAAAGTTTGGATGTTTGGAGGTTTGTCCTCGAACCACGCTGAAACTGCTATACGGATTGCGCTGAAATTTGCAACAGGTATAGCTTTTGGTCTGAATTAACATTTAGAGTGCTTTTTACCACCCATAACACATTCATTTCACCAAATAAAGTCGAATTCGAATTGAAAAATTATTTTGTTTACATTTGAGTGTTATGATAAGAACGAAATGTATTTTGACAGCTATACCTGTAGTTCGACAAAACTTTCTGAAACATCTGTTTACATTTGAATTTTATCAATAATAAGTAAACAGTGCTTGATCGGTAGTGTAATGCAGATAGTAAATAAAAAATTAATATATAAATTTTACTCCAGATTGCGCCAGTGACGAACTAAAATTATCTAATGCATTAAATACTGTTATGAAACTAACCTTAATGAACAAAGTTATGAATGTTTTCACATAAGTTACTTTAAACTGGTGGGCTTCCTTGACATTATGATATTACATTTTAACAATGGCTAATGGAAAAACAGAGAAATGAATACTAACATGACTCAATGATTCATTCTTTTCCTGGCTACAGTCCAAAAAACAAGTGTAACGCAAAACTTTAATAACGATTATTTTGGAAAGTTGCAAAACCTTAATAAGAATTTCCCTCTTATACCGAAGTAAGTTTCCGAGACCTGTGTGATCTGAGATTTGTGTTTTCTTGATCGGGATGACAAGGTAGATTCAGCTGTGACGTCATGTATTTAATTAATTAGAACCAGAAATGCTCCTACACGTGCTAAACATGATACAATAATTAAGTTAAACTCTGATACTATTTACCACGAACTTAAATAATATCTACCTGATGTATGCCTACTTACGTTTTAAAATTTGTATAGGACTCCCATCATATTACATCATAATTGTTTTTACCAAGTAATATAAGGACTTTGGTTCTAAGATTGGGTGCGAAGCCGCGGGTAACAGCTAGAGAAAGAATAAATATATAATTAAAAACTTATTACTTACCCCTCAGACCAGAGTATTTGTAATGTCCCTTGTCTACGTATTGGCCATTCACCACAGTGTTTACCGGTTTCCCATTCCTAAAACAAAATTTAATTCATAGTATTGTAGTGTCCTTTGTCTACGTATTGGATCATTTACCCCAGAGTTTACATGGTCAACAGTGTAGTCTTTTGTTATCAACACCTGAACTCAACAGAACTGAGAAGACGGAGGAAGATTCCCAAAATGCAACGTCTTAAACGAAGGCCCCAATGACTGCTGGTACGGAGGAGCATCAGTGTATTGCGGCCTATACTTTAGTGGTGGGGGGAGAGTAAAACGATGTTGAAGTGAAGATAATGAAGGGTCAGGTCGAGAACAAGTTAGTGATCAATGGAAAATTTGTGAGTGGTGGGCGGAGAGTAGAGGATAGACGACAAGTCTAGATGAGTTAAGCGCCTAGGTAGGGTCGTCCAGTAGTGCTCTGGGGTGTCTCAGGATGTGCAGTGGAACAGAAAGACCAGGCACTGATGTAGCACCACTCTGAGGAGTTAGCCATGTCGAAGAGACGCATTGTATCCTGCGTGTTACAGTAGCCTTTGTCGTGAGCTGCTTGATTAGCACCAATCCGAGACAATTTGTTGACGTAGTCAATCGTAGTCTATCACCATAGATGATCAGGACTTCCCGAAGAAGTAGGAAATAATCTTTCCAGAGGAACCAAATAGCTTCACCCTTATCCATGCAATCTTGATGCATCAAAAGAAGAGGAGATTCGTTTGTCGCTGCATGTAAGCCTTACGCAGTCTGATCGATAGGGCCATGAAGAAGGCGTCATCTGGGTAGAAGACAGCGGACATCTCCGGCGAGAGAGGAATGTTGTTTATGTTCCACATAAAAGATCGGTCCAAGAACCTACCCCTGTGGCTCACCAGCAGTAACTACTCTTACGGGGGATGTATACATCACTACGGAATCATGTTCATCGCGAGCGGCAGATTTCCTCGGACGTAGTCTGAAGAGGGAGGCAACCACTTCAGCGTGGACACAAGTGGAAGTTCTTTAATGTCACTTCATATAGTACAGGCTAGTGTTTTTACATTTATAAAATGGTGATATTAAAACAACGGTGAGCGGTTTTGTTTCAATTGTTTAGTGTACAAATGCAAATTTATAATAACGTCTCTTGATAAATAATTAATCTGGATATTTAAAAACTGTTTATAGTTCTTAATATACCATGAATCAAATAAGTATATTTTGGAACGAAATTTTTGTGTCCAATTATGATAAACGTATAAAGAAAACAACGCACAAAGGGGAGAAATTATTTTTTTTTAATGGGTAGAACTACTTATTGTTAACGGATTACATGGCACAGCAAACTCCAGTGATGTAGAAAAAGTGTGGCACGGAGAGCCCCCCACTGAGGGCACGGAAGGGGCGGGCGTCATGCCGCACAGTGGTCGAGAAAAGCCTGGAAAATGGCTACAATTTTATATACCCTTAACTCTTGGTGTATTTTAGTAGTACATGTTGCATTTTAAAACGTATTTGGGTGTTGTGCTGACTAATTGTAAGAGTGTGAGCAGGCTTCTATTAGCATTTTCATCAGAGTTATGTTAATCAAAAAGATAATATAACAAAGTCTTAATGTTTTATGTTTACATAAAGAGAGTGATAACAGTCTATTCAACAAAATAACGCAAAGTTATAAGTTAGGTCGGGCTGGCCGATTCAGAGCACTCTACTAATTGCCTGAGCCCGAGCAATTCTTTAAAAGTACTTCAGAGCCTGCTTACAATATAGTAAACATGGATGTGCTTGAAATCTTGATTAGAAGGTTAGCATGCTGGCAGAGTTTGTCGTCTTTAAACATTTCAGATTAAAATTTGCTTGGTTTGTAATTTAGAAGTTGAGTGCATGATTTGTTCCAAATTATTAAAGACACGAATTTCAGAGGTTGCCTGTATAAATTATATTGAAGTTAAACAAAGGCGTTCTAAAATATTTAGTTTCTAGTGGACCTGGATTTAACTCTATAAAACAGTTCTGTTCTATTTCGAAAGTACGAGGATTTGGCAATAGTTCATTTAGTAAGCACGCTTCGTATTTGAAAACACTAACAGTAGAAAGGGTGAATACACTTGGCTAAAATCTATAGATCGGGTGAAAGAAATTTGCAGATCACTGTATAAAAATCAAGCAGGACTTCCGAGGGAAAATTATGTCGTATATCGTTGTGTATCCTTTGATAGCTCACAGGGCAAAAGGGAGTATCTATAAAATTATGCAGTAGCACTTTTATAGAATTACATATTGGATTTGTAATTGACTAATGTGCTTTATTAAAACACTGTGATGTCAGTGTTTCAAGTAAATCTGTCTTAGGTAGACATTTTTCCTACATGGTTCATATGGTAAAATTATTTGTAATATAGACTACACGAGATCATCAACTGCAATAGACGTGGAGCGGCTGTGAAACGTTGTAGAACAGGTTTTGCAAAACATTATTCGATACATTGCAGTTTTATCTTAAGGCGATTCAAAGCTTTTTCTCAAATATAAAACCTCAAAATTTTACATAGAGGATGCTATTACGAGAAAAATGTGTTAATCGTGTGTGTCGTATCGCCTTGGGACTGAGTTTAGAAAGTTGTTAAAAGGAGTTCGAGCTTAAAAAGATACTTCATGAGAAAATTCCTATAGTGGCCTAAAAGAATTAATTTTGTGAAACTTTCAAAGTAATGCCAAACATAGTATTTTAAGGAAAAAAAACAATGTCGAAGAAATGAAGTCCGAGATATCGGCTACCCATTATCATTCTGTTTCCACTTCCATGTCATATGAAAGGCAGATAGTTGGTGTTTCTATAATAGAGCAAAAGCGAGAGCATAAATTCCAGGATCGCACGTGAAAAAAACCACAAAATGACGTTAACGGAAACTGTGCTGAAGAATATTGCCCCCATTTACCAGAGGCTATTGCTATCTATTAACTGATAAAGAGATGTGTGCGATGTGAGACTCAGATATGGAGTAAGTTCCCAAAAGTACAATATAAATCTAAGAAAGCAGTAGAAGAAAGCACAGTAGCTGAAACTGTCTCAGACTATTATTTTGTACAATTATCTGTTAGCAATAATAATGAAAAACCACTCCGGTATAAAATTAGAACTAAGAAGCGCTAAGATATTGAAAAATAGGAGTCCCGACGGGCAAGCAGTCTAAAAAAAAGTTGGACTTTGAGTCTGGTTCGAAGAGATAGCGCAGGTTCGAAGCCTGTCTGTGACCGTTGGATCTACCTCTGATGCATTTGATGCGTAATGTTTTGTTTTACATTTTTTACCAAGCTTTGTTTACTTTTATTGTGAAACTGTTCTTACCTTTTGTTCCAGATCTGGAAATAAGAACTGTCAATTACATAGACAAGGAGCATTACCAATATTTTGCTCTGAAATGGATCGTATTTTGTTTTAGGAATGAGAACCTTTAAACACTTTCGTGAATGTCCAATACATAGACAAGGGACATAACAAATACTCTGATATGAGAAGTATTGCATTTTGTTTTAGGGATGGGAAACCTGTAAACACTGGGGTTGAATTCCTAATACGTAGACAAGTGATATCACAAATACTCTGGTCCGAGAACTATTGCATTTTGTTTTAGGAATGGGAAACCTGTAAACACTGGGGTTGAATTCCTAATACGTAGACAAGTGATATTACAAATACTCTGATGTGAGAATAACTGCATTGTTTAGAAATAGGAAACCAGTACTTTGCCCTATGAGCTATCAAAGGATACAAAATGATATACAACATAATTTTCCTCGGAAGTCCTGCTTGATTGTTATATACAGTGATCTGCAAATTTCTTTCACCCGATTTATAGCTTTAGCCAAGTGTATTCACCCTTTCTACTGTTAGTGTTTTCAAATACGAACCGTGCTTACTAAATGAACTGTCGCCAAATCCTCGTACTTTCGAAATAGAACAGAATTGTTTTATACAGTTAAATTCAGGTCCACTAGAAACTAAATACTTTAGAAGCCTTTGTTTGGCATCAATATAAATTATACAGGCAACCTCTGAAATCGGTGTCTTTAATAGTTTGGAACAAATCATGCACTCAACTTCTAAATTACAAACCAAGCAATTTTAACCTGAAATGTTTAAAGACGACAAACGCTACCAGCATGCTAACCCGCTAATCAAGAATTCAAGCACTACATGTTCACTATATTGTAAGCAGGCTCTGAAGTACTTTTAAAGAATTGCTCGGGCTCAGGCAATTAGTAGAGTGCTCTGAATCGGCCAGCCGACCTAACTTATAACTTTGCGTTATTTTGTTGACTAGGACTGTTATTTTAGGCGACATTAATTGTCCTTAACGTGCTAGGACTAGGCTCAAGGACTTTACGTTATGCTGTGATTGGATATACTAAGCAATAGATGCAGTAGAGGCGTTTTTAGTCGAGGTGTAAACTGAAACTCTGGAGAAACCCTACAAGGGATTGCAGCAATGTGTCAAAAACGAAAGGTGGTGACCAAGGCCGGCTGCAGTCTTGGGACTCAAGCAAAGTATTTGGAAAGAAATTTAAAAATAAACCAAGAAAATAGCAAAACTGTAACAGGTGTTGTTATTTATACCACCTATTTTGGAGCTATCGTTAACTATGTTATCCAAATCCTTTTTTTAAACTTCGTTACTAGTTTTGACCAATGTTGAAGAGCTCTTGCATTATTGAAAATAAAATATAAACTATTTATTTTGGACATCGTTTACTTATTTACAGTCCATTCTAATTTTATTTCATTTTGCGTTACTTACACAAGGCGCCGGTATTGTTCAGCAAAGAGAATTTGCCCGTCATTTGTATAGTTGAGGTACCGGTTGACCCAGGAGCAGGTCTGTCCTAGGTCCTGCGTGTACATGTTGAGGTACATTTGGGTAGGCCACTGGCAACAAATAATTACATTAACATTTAACATATATTACAGGAAACTACAGTTTAAGGTCCAGTTTCTAAATCCATCAACGTTATTTTATAGTATTATTTTTAAAGAGAACAGTCCAATCCCTTCGTATGATATGAATTATGGGTAATTATGGATATCATGTGTAGTCTTGTTATTATCAAACCGCATGTCTAGAATATTTAACTACATTAAATTTCAGGAAAGTAGGGAAAGGTGTGAAATCATGGACGTAAGAAGGCACTAATGACAAAGGAGTGAAGTAAACAGTTATAATTTATTTTTGTCCGCATAAGTTCAAGTCAAGTTCCGTTAGTTGCCCCAAAACCGCAAACTTATTTGTGATGATACGTGTACAACCGTATTAAAACCAATAAAACCAGCCTTTATGGTCTTTTGAACAAGATTAGAAAGTATTTCTAGTTTCTAATCAGTGCTAACTGCTATAGTCTTATCACGTAACTGAATTTAATCATAGGGTGTTTCTTTGTCATAAATGCCTGATAACATTATTAAATATTATAAACCCATTTACTCAGTTGTATATATATAAAAGAAATTAAAGTTCAAAGCACACAGATGACCGGTAGCAAATCAAAACATCTTATCTTTATAGCGATAAGATGTTTTATTCGGATAATGATGATAACTTATCATCACTGATTCTTAGTAGTTGCTGATAATTTATATTGTATGATATTGTTTTGGCGTTCAATATACGTAAAGAACAAGATTTTTTAGGTTTAGGAGTACCTCTTAGGCTTAAACATGTTATTAAATGGTGTCGTCACAGATTGGAGGGAACTTTGGAGTAAGTTGTTTTCCGAGACCTACACATGTATATAGCCTATTTTCTTGATAAGGGTAACAAGCCAAACTTAAATGTGGCAATATAAATAAATTTTACTGAAAGTAAAGTTAATCGGCCAGAATGGATACTGCGATCATAGTAGGCTTCGCATTCCTACATATGTGATACAGTACATTATATAATTTTATTTATCGGGACAACAAGGCAAACTCGAATTTGACGCCGCAAATACATCGCCTTTTCAATAAGAAGCTACGGACTTTAATTTTAAAAATTGCTTGTGAGTCAACGATTAATAGTCAGTATATAATAAATCCTTATACCTTATCAAATATGGTGAGGACAACTTATTTCTGCTATAGGTTAGGTGGAAACTGAAAAAAGTCACAGGTAGTGGTTTAGGAATTTGTAATGAAATGTGGAATTAAGCACTATTTATATAAATGGAAATGAGGAATATAGAAGAAAGGTAAGGAAGATTCATGCACGGTTTAAACCGGTGGCATGTCAATACTTAACTTAGATTATGAAACGTGTCATAATTTTTTAATAAAAATGTGATAAACGGTCATCTTTTGCTGGAGCTGATGTAAATTACCGATTAAATCCACTCAGTTAATGCTACAATTTCGTATAACAATGTCACTTCTATAGTGTTTGATTTAAATTCTGTAAATAAATAATAAAATAGTTATATCAGAAATAAATACTCACTTTGCAGATATCCGTGTGTACAGGAAACACCCGACGGCAAGGTCCCAGGTCTGCGTGGGTAAAACGCAAATAAAATACTTAATATCAGAACGTTCCTCATACTGCTACTGAAATGCACAATGCCATTATAACGTACGTAAATTATACTCATAAAAAAGCTAAACTGTCCAAAATATTATTATATTTAAATAATTGTTGTCCTAAATATTGTTGTTCAATATGGTTTGTATTGAATATAAAACGTAATATCATAAAAACATATAACAGCGAGAATAATTTTAACATTTTATAACGAAATGCCTATTAAATACACCCTTTTTACATCCGAAAATACAAAATGTAATTAGTAGAATCTCTATTGCTAGTAATTTTTTTTAATTACAAAACCTTAACTGTTGGGAACTGAGCCTTAGTAAATGATTTATTGAGAATATATATATATATTTATTTATTTATTTATTCTATTATTATATCTATTACATATCTTTGACACACACACACACACACACACACACACACACACACACACACACACACACACACACATATATATATATATATATCAAAGAAGCATTCGTAAATCCGTTCTAAATACAAATATATTTTCCCACCTACTTTCTATGGTCCTACTTCGGCTCATTCGCCGTTGAGGTAACGTTATTTGACAGAAGCATATAAGCATACTTCTAAGAAAGAGGCAGTAGAAATTATAGAAAAATGCCGAATGCGATAACATCCATGGTTTATAAATCAGCTGCCAAATTAAAAAAAACACGATTAATCATATCATCATTACGATAAGAACACCACTCGATTATTGAGATAGTTTCATTAAGTTTGCATTTGTTTGAACAATTCAATTTGAGTTTGCTGATTTTTTATGTTTTTATGCACTAAAATATAATATAATAATTATGTCTTAAATAATCAATAAATTATTAATTAATAATTAAAATATTACTTATACGTTTACTATAATAGTGTGTTAGTATTAATAAATACATCATTAATTGTAATTATTATTAAACATTTCTCCAGTGATAATTGTATTTGATAGATTTTACTGAAAATCTGGAATAACATTGAGTTTATAGGATTGTTTATCTTTAATGAAGATCTGTTCGAAATATTTAAAATATAAATTTAAAAATGTAAATTACAATTAATGTAAGTTATTTCAATGTTTGGGGTTTTAATGTTTAGCGTGCATAAACATTTATGTATGTAAAGTGATTGAACATTGTGTGCAAAAAATATAAAATGTTTGTAAAAGCTTGCACAGCTAAACTAAAAGTGGTCTGCCAGATATAAAACTATGTAATTTTAAAATGTATCTAAACTTTATTTTTAATAGATGTAGCCTACCTCGAACCCCAATGTCAATGGGGCAATGAAGTTTGCCAGCTTTTCACCTCTTTTTATTATACCCGTATGATTGTGTGCTACTGTCATAAAGGAATTCCACAGACCATTTGATTCAATAATGCATTGTTTTGTTCTGTTCATGTAAATTCCAATGTGAGAGGATAATGGTAATTTACTTAAATGATGATTCGTTTACTGTTTACTTATGTCTACTACCAGAATGGTCCCACAACTAGAACATTCGTCTGAATAACAGTTAATTGATATAAATAATACTCTCTTTCCGCGTGGACGAAAATATGCAGGCAAATCCTACTTCATGCTCGTTTATTTTATCGTGCACAAAAATTGATGACACTGAAGTTCAGTGAGTAATGGTATTGTGTAAAATGTATGACAACTAATTAATCGTTGGATTAAGCAAATATTTATTTAAAAAAATACAAGACACTACTCTGTTTTCCAGTGACGGATTCACACTTTTCTTTTTTACGCACGAATTGTACATGTGCTTCATTCACTTTATAAATGTGAATGAAGCACATTTGTATTTTCAAAATGAAACTGACAGATTTAGTACATTTTTTAACATTTTTCGGCGATTTGGATTTGTGCATGTTTATTGTAAGGAAATAAAAAAATTAGTAGTTCTTCTGATTCATAGCAGGATTTTCTTATTCAATATTTTAACATTATTAACAAATTTGCTTCCAGGTGGTAGGAACATTTTGTGCAAGGCGGTTTGCTCCAGTTGATCAACATTAAATAATAAAGACCTTGCCAATGTACTAACCTTACTAAATAAGAGACTCCTCACAAACCAAACACAAAAGTGCTTGATGTTTTTTGGTGCAAGTTATGTATGGTTATATTATATTAATTATACCACTTTAGACCAACTGGCACATAAATGTGCCTACTATAAAGCAGATGCAGCTATAAATAATATATGTAGTAATTATTTATTAAGAAAATTACTTCTCATAAATTCCAGTCATTGGTCTATTTGATGCCAACCGGTACATATCATTTGTGCCCTTGGACTGAGTTAATCCAAGTGCCAAATGGGTTAATCCAAGGGTAAATATGCTGTAGTGTGGAAGTGAACGTGTTAATAGCCAAAATTATTTAAAGTGTCGCAAAATAGCTCTTCTAGGACAAAATAATACTTAGGTACATACTTTTGGTATATACCGAGTAAAAATATGGTCATGAGGTGAGTGAAGAAACTAAATATGCTCTGGAGAGAGGACGAAGTTCTATTCTGTCCAGGGGATTGTAACCCCTGAAGGATTATAAACTCTTACTACCAATTTAGCATTCATTTAAACAAAACAAACACTCCCATAACTGACCGCTGCACACCTACTACATTCTTGTTCTGGATCATCAACATACATCTTTTAATATATTAAAATAATTTTGTAAAATATTATAGTTATTCAACGTCCATAATAATAAAGAAAAATGAGTCTTCATATTGTTAAGTATGTTAACGTGAAGGAATCACAATTTATAATATAGTCAATGTTAGTCAATGCCAACTATTTCAATGTCAAGCTTCTCTATTTCATCAGTACGTCGTATTTGGATACATAATTTGGTTGAAAGACTGCAATTTAATAAGGTGAATACAAAATAATGTACAAAACTGATCAATGTTCCTACGATGATTTACCAAGCGGGGGGACTGATTATTAGGGCTGTGGGTGCCCTGGGGTCTGAAAGGGTAATCCATCTGGATCCACTGTCCTCTGGACAAAGTATAGCAAAGTTAAAGTGGACGTAATAAAGTACAACATCAACAGCATATTGATTTACTTTAAGACCATTATAAGTTTCACATATCACAGCCAGACCAAAGAAGATTCTTTTGATAATGGCGGTATTTTAATAAAGGAGTTTAATATAAAATTAAAAATAAAGTAACTTTATAAGTACTGAATTGTTCATCTGTTTTATATGTAGTAACTGCAATAATCTTCTAGGAGATTCAATCGTATCTTCTCCCTGCAATGAGTGGATGACCACTTTATCTGGTAAACACTTTTTCCGTAAAAATGATCTTACCAGACCAATAAGTACTGTTTTAAAAAGTCGTATAATTACTTAGCACCTTACCTATTCAATAAAATTCCCTTTAAAATCAGATGCTGTAAAAATGTTTATATTTTTTATAAACTAATTAGATGTTTCTTATTTCCTAAGGGCAATGAATAAGATTTCTTGAATTATTAATAAGTAAACAAACATGCTATGAAATATTTAAGCCTTACTTGCAATCATTCTTAATTGTAGTTTGTGTTTTTAAATTCTGATTGTATTTATTGTTTTATGACACTTTGTATGTAGACCTAGTGGCTCTTTGTCAATGACAAACGAGATAATGAATAATACAATATAAGTTTCAATATGCTTGTTTAATGTTTGAGAATGTTTTTCTTTTGTTTTCATAATAAAAACTGTTTATATGTGTGTTACCGTTTAAGCCTACTTCAGATTTTTAAAATTTTATATTACCCCTCCACACAGGCTTTTTATGTGCTTTTATATCATTGTTATATTAGTATAATCGGCTGAATTTTAATTGTCAGACTTGGCATTTAGCTTAAGATAAGAATATACTATTGTAATTGTTATGTACTCTTGTAATGCTTGGTTGAGAAAATAAATAGATTATTATTATTATTATTAATTAAGTATAAATCTATGTGTTATGTACTGAGTTTTCAATCTGTGTTAGATATAGTAATTGCGATAATCCTCTGCTAGGAGATTCATTGTTTCTGCGTGCAATGAGTGGATCCCCACTGTACCTCGTAGGAACTATTGTACTTAAAAAGGATCTAACTAATGGTTAATAAGTTTCACCTCACAGCCAGATCAAAGAAGATTCTTTTAGTAATGACTGTATTTCAATAAAGGAGTCTAGCATAACATTACAAATAATCCAATTCCTTACTTACTGAATTTTTAAACTGTTTTATATGTAGTAATCGCGATGATCCTCTTGTAAGATATTCATTGGTATCTTCTTCGTGTAATGGGTAGACCCCCACTTTACTTATTAAGAACTAATTTTCGAGAAAAAAGATGTAACTAATGGGGTTCATCACTTTATTATCTGTTAATACGTTAAGGATCGAAAATTAAATACAATTACAATAATAATATTAAACTATTTATTTGTCGGAATAACAGTACATGACACGTGCATAACAATTAACTGGACAGTGTATCATTAACTGCATCAGTGGGTGGGGGCAGGGGAAGCTTTATGTTGTATGGTGAAAAGAAGCTATCTACAGTTGTTCGCTTGCATGTGCTAGACCCAAACTTGTACGGTAGGTTTCCACACTTGCAGTTGTCTACTATCATCAGGTCATTCAGGTCAAACCCATTTTGTTTTGCAATCTTCATTATTTTTCTTGAGTACTTCTTGACTGCATCTGGATATTTGCTTTTGCAAACGAAAGTTCCTCGGCCGTCCTCTGAAACAAACATGAGCGAATCCATCTATCATACTATGCTTAAATGGAATATTGATTCTTGGGAGAAATTACGAAGAAACCTTTCTACAACATGATCTAAAATGTTTCCTTTATGGACTATTTTCTATTATATTTGTTTTCGTTTTCAGTAATACTGTACAAATACTGTCAGATGACCCAGATTAAGATCCGAGGCCCCCGATGTGTGATCAATAGCATAGCATATTAACAACCGCCTCAAGTCACGGAATAATCTTCTCTCTTGAAATAGAAAAATTTTGGAGCTATTTTGCCCGTTTAACAATCCTTCAGCGCATTTTAATGTACCTAGAACACGCACACAATGGCGCTCGAGAACGCGTTTTGCCGTGCGTGCCTCGTACACGAGGCGATATATCAATCATTTTCGGCTTTATTCAATGATCATTCAAATATCGAACAGTCATAACTTAAAAGTGAAGCTTATGATGCGATATGGTATTTCGACCATTTTCGGTTTTATTTGAATCGAATACTGAGCTATCGTAACTGATAAATGAAGCTTGTGGTTGCTAGACAGTATATTGAACATATTCGGTTTTATTTGATGGTCATTCGAATAGTCGAACAATCGTAACTGATAAGTGAAGCTTATGATGCGAGACGGTATGTCGACCATTTTCGGTTTTTATTCGATGGTCAATCAAATATCGGATTGTATTCGAAGTAAAGCTTTTAACTTTTAGCTATCGAAATCAATAGCCCATGTGTAGCCCAAAACATGTCAATCGACTTCGTAAAAAAGATGTCTGGCGTAATGAATCGGCTATTCTCACTACTATCGTCAGTCTGATCTTTGTTTTATGTCAAGACCGCTTTAGGAAAGGCCCCGCCTGGAGGTCACAAGAAAACTCGGTGTTTTTTCGGGTGAACACGGTCTGCGAAAAGATTATGGAGGATGAGGGGAACTGGGATTTTTTTGTCACAGTTCGTCCGGGGCATCCTCCTGGAAAAGAAACCCGATCTGGACCGCGAAGTGGCCCAGATCCCTTGACCGAGCGGCTGGATAAGGAGCGGCTGGCTCCACGGGCTTAAACCAAATTTAGGCCTAGCCTGACTTAATGTGATAAACAATCCCAGGTTAGAATCCTAAAGAGTAGAGGAGGTTTTTTAGTGGGTAAACCCGTTTTTAGGGGAGTCCCACACTACAGGCTGGCCACCTGCGTGCGGAATTGCATTTTTCCTGCCTCTCCCTAAAAAAAAGTCCGGAGCTAATGGTTACATGTTGTTTTGTGATGTTTATATAAATTTGAAGTATGTTATCAATTCTAATATAATTTTAGTGATTGTGCTGTGTAAATATTATATGATGTACAAATCACGTTTACTCGAGTATTTTTTTTTTTTTTACTTTTTTGTGGCAGTGTATTTCAAGGCTACTGCATAACCTAAAATTTACAACTTTGAAAGTGTGTTGTTTTACTATCGTTTAGGTATTACTTCTTTTCTTTACAAAATACAATTCGGTGTTGAAATAATACTTATTCCTCATATAACGGCAGAACCCAACAGAGTTAGTAGGCAATGATAGGCCATCAAGAACCCATCACCTAACTTGTCTTATAACTTATGGAAAAAAAGAAAGCCACAAAAAAAATACGTAATTTGTTTGAAACTTGACCAATGCATATAAGCAGTCTTTTGGTGCCCAAACTACAATGCTGGCCTGTTTTTGGGGTATATTTCAAACGATACACAGCACAATAATCCATTTTTAAGGGAAAAACACTAGTATTTATTTACATATAAACAGCATAAAACTGTTATATGATTATTAATCAGTTTAAGTTCAGCTAAGAATAAATAATCCCTTCCTGTTTTTTCGGAGGAAAAGTAGAATTTCCCATCGAATGTCAAACTGAAGATGCATCATTAGGTTACATGTTTAGTTCGCACAACACTGATGAAACAATAACCTTCAGTGTTTGGACATTAATATGATCGTAAACACTCCAAATCAGAAACTCTGTCATATTTAAACCCTACAAGACCAAATTTGTATCAGCATATACATTTATTTGTAAAGCGTGGGCTCGATTTAGTTACAATTATATAAATAAATTTTTGAGATGTGGTATTTTTTAATTCTGCGGGGTCTGATCTGAGAACATACAAATAAATTGGCCGACAATTTTCATGAGGTCAATTTCTATGAAGTATACCTAGAATACAATGGTCTCGGTGTGTGTTTTTATTTATTTATTCACGCAATGAGGAGGGTCGTAATACAAGTTGAAGAATTAGACTGAATGTTACTTGATTCAATACTTACCGTAGGCAGGGTCGTCAGAACAGATGTAATGGTAATCCAAGTGAAGAGGGTCGTAATACAAGTTGAAGAATTCGACTGAATGTTACTTGATTCAATACTTACCGTAGGCAGGGTCGTCAGAACATATGTAATGGTAATCCAAGTGAAGAGGGTCGTAATACAAGTTGAAGAATTCGAGACTGAATGTTACTTGATTCAATACTTACCGTAGGCAGGGTCGTCAGAACAGATGTAATGGTAATCCAAGTGAAGAGGGTCGTAATACAAGTTGAAGAATTCGACTGAATGTTACTTGATTCAATACTTACCGTAGGCAGGGTCGTCAGAACAGATGTAATGGTAATCCAAGTGAAGAGGGTCGGTCGTAATACAAGTTGAAGAATTAGACTGAATGTTACTTGATTCAATACTTACCGTAGGCAGGGTCGTCAGAACAGATGTAATGGTAATCCAAGTGAGGAGGGTCGTAATACAAGTTGAAGAATTCGACTGAATGTCACTTGATTCAATACTTACCGTAGGCAGGGTCGTTAGAACATATGTAATGGTAATCCAAGTGAGGAGGGTCGTAATACAGGTTGAATAATTGGAATGAATATTATTAGATTCAATACTTACCGTAGGCAGGGTCGTCAGAACAGATGTAATGGTAATCCAAGTGAGGAGGGTCGTAATACAGGTTGAATAATTGGAATGAATATTATTAGATTCAATACTTACCGTAGACAGGGTCGTCAGAACAGATGTAATGGTAATCCAAGTGAGGAGGGTCGTAATACAGGTTGAATAATTGGAATGAATATTATTAGATTCAATACTTACCGTAGGCAGGGTCGTCAGAACAGATGTAATGGTAATCCAAGTGAGGAGGGTCGTAATACAGGTTGAATAATTGGAATGAATATTATTAGATTCGATACTTACCGTAGACAGGGTCGTCAGAACAGATGTAATGGTAAATCCAAGTGAGGAGGGTCGTAATACAGGTTGAATAATTGGAATGAATATTATTAGATTCAATACTTACCGTAGCCTAGGCAGGGTCGTCAGAACAGATGTAATGGTAATCCAGGTGAGGAGGGTCGTAATACAGGTTGAATAATTGGAATGAATATTATTAGATTCAATACTTACCGTAGACATGGTCGTCAGAACATAAGATGTAATGGTAATCCAAGTGAGGAGGGTCGCGTAATACAGGTTGAATAATTGGAATGAATATTATTAGATTCAATACTTACCGTAGACAGGGTCGTCAGAACATAATATGTAATTGTAATCCAAGTGAGGAGGGTCGCGTAATACAGGTTGAAGAATTGGAATGAATATTATTAGATTCAATACTTACCGTAGACAGGGTCGTCAGAAACAGATGTAATGACAGTCCAGGTGAGGAGGGTCGTAATACAGGTTGAATAATTGGAATGAATATTATTAGATTCAATACTTACCGTAGACAGGGTCGTCAGAACATAATATGTAATGACAGTCCAGGTGAGGAGGGTCGCGTAATACAGGTTGAATAATTGGAATGAATATTATTAGATTCAATACTTACCGTAGACAGGGTCGTCAGAACATAATATGTAATGGTAATCCAAGTGAGGAGGGTCGTAATACAGGTTGAATAATTGGAATGAATATTATTAGATTCAATACATACCGTAGACAGGGTCGTCAGAACAGATGTAATGACAGTCCAGATGAGGAGGATCATAATACAAGTTGAAGAAATGGACGTATGCAGAAGATTCAACTGCGAACACAATATGTGTTATTTTAACGGTAGACAAGATTTTGTAAGGTTTATAATAATATAAAAAATGTAATATAAATTTCATTTCTTTCTGAATAAAGGGTATTAAATGAAACTTTGAGAAATTAAAATACACAACTTATGTTTTTGTTCCGTTCAGAGGGAGGAAAACATGGCATTAGATGGTAATAGGTTGTCACATTTCACTAATCATGATTTTATAATAAATACAACATAAATCAGCCTTAAATAATTTCATTCATTTTGTGTTAACCTAATTATTAGTCAGGTTTTTTTTAAGTTAAAAAATCTAATATTCATTTGATCGATTCATAGTTTTATCTAATTTAACAAATCGCCAATACCTAGTTATTTAAAGTAAATTAGCTAGATTCTTACCGTCTTTATCGGTGAATATGTAGTGCCCTTTCCCAACATACATGCCCTTTAGATTCTCTACTATCTCTGTGCCATTGCTGAAAATAAAAACAATATGCTAGTTTTAGTTGTCCCAGCTGCATCACGCATATGTTTAATAACTTAACTTAATAACTTTACATATCGTAGCAGTATTCATAAAATTTATTTGTAGATATAAATAAAAGATTTATCTTAATGTTCAGATTGGTTCTTTGTTTAAAACTGTTTGACGGTATGTGTGTGTATGATATGTGTGTGTGTGTGTGTGTGCGTGTGTGTGTGTGTGTGTGTGTGTGTGTGTGTGTGGCCTAAGGCTAAGCGTGCACGAATATTAACAAATAAAAAAATTGCGAAATTGTGTTCCGGCAGAGAGTTCTTGCGTGCGACCTTTTATGTTTTGTAAAGTGTAAGGTATACGTTGTATTTTTGACATAAATGGTTCTGTTTGTTATCTATTAAAATTGTTTCTTAATTTCCAAATTTTATAGTTGTTAATTTTCGAGCGTATAAACCTTAAGTGTTTGACACCTGAAAAATAGGAAAGATTCTAGTGACAAAAATGTCGTGTTTCAGTCTTTGTAAATGTTTAATTTATTGCGAATCGAGATAATGATCTTAAATTAGATGTTAACTTGACAGATAGTATAGTGTATCAGCTGTCGATTATTATTGCTCAATTTGATCTTAATCTTTGAATTTAACATTAATCATACATTTAATTATTGTGCCTTGATATCATTGATGTAGTTTAAGGTAGTGAAATCGATTTTGAGTTTGGAAAATATATTTTAATGTTACAATCAAAGCTTTTAAAAATAACTTCCTAATACAATAAACTATGAAAAAAATGTTTTTACCATTCCTCTCGAAATTATAGTCATTTCATAATCAGGTCCCCATAAAAATGGCATAGGCCAAATGTGACTTTTTCATATCATGCAAATTAATTATAATTGGAGTAATTAACTTGTTCTTTACGTATAAAAAATTAAGGAAAAGCATGTTATTTTTTTAAAGATTTTTAATTGACAAATATAATTTTCTAAACCCATAAATAAATTTAAAAAATGAGTACCATCCCTTGAAGATATATTAAGTTATTGAGCCCAAAATTGATTGCACCACCTTAAATAATTTATATTACTGTTGGCTTAATACACTCAAGAAACGGATACAACTGAGTATTGGGTACTGAAGGATCCGATAGGATGTAACGATAGTCTTTATCGAATTGACTAACTTCTTTTCCGAATTAAGTGACCTTTCCTAAAAGAATTCACTGCTCTTGGACCATTTGACGCCAAAATCGTAGCGTTTTTCCTTGGGCCACAAGGAACCAATATGGTTTCCAAATCTCTGGGACCTTTCTATTAAAATTCATCCCACATACTGATAATGAGACAGATGGGAAGACAAACAAAGAACATTTTTAAGAAAGACCTGTCTCATTATTCATAGTTTACAATTATAGTTATACTCCTGTGTACATGAATATCAGCTGTTATTCAAATCATCTTTGTTCAGTTGCAATATTTGGTATCCAAAAAAAGATAACTATGACTGATTTTAGAACAATTTTACGTGTCTGCTAATAATCCTTTGTATATCCCATATATCTCTGGACCGATACAGTTTGCCTAACACAGTTGAGTTGTTACTTTCACGTGTAAGAAATAAGCATTCCTATAATTGTGGTAAAAACTGCCCTGGAGTTAATGTTACATTACACTTTACAATATGTAAAAACGTGCCATTGAATAATTCAGTACTACCTGAAATGTTGCTACTCTGCCTGTTACGGATAGAATAATCATACTCTGGTACTCGGGATGGAATAGTACTCAATGCAGGTGTTGTTCACTCACTCAATGTGTCTGTACTCCTCTCCCAGAAGCACCCTATCGTGTTCATCGTCGTGGATCAGGTAACGGTAGACCCATGAACATCGCTGGCCCGGGTCGTTAGTCATCAGGTTGTAGTACATCTCTCCAGGCCACTGCAACATCACGGCCATCATCATCATAAAAAATAAGTTTTGTCAACCTATACAACATCAAGGCACTCTACTCGTTAGTAAGAAGGTGATCTAACAGTTCTCCTCACTGTGGAGAACATTTTTAACAATCTAACGAGAAAAAACATAGCCTATCCTTTATTATTGTAAACTCAAACTTGGCCAGTGTGATCAAATCAGTACTACAATATTCTATGTTACGTTTCAATTAGATATAAAATTAGGGTGATAATAAAAAGGGAACCATTATTATCATGGGATTCAAACCAATGGAATTATACAGAAGTATTGTATCACAAGGCATATCAATGTAAGCCTGAGTAGTTGCGCAGTGTTGCCAACTGTAACGAAAGAATAACTAGTGATGAGATCATTTGAATTGAACAATCGAGTGATCGTTAGTGCTCATCTTTACTCCTCATCTATCTTCCTTAATTATACCTTCATGATTTAAATTTACACGTGTTTGCACTACTGTATGACACAGATTGTAAGCAAAATATAATTATATAAAGACATGCAGAATAATCGAACGCCGAAGAATAAACCGGATGTAATCAACCGGAACGAAGCAATACATCGCATCGCTTCATACTAAGAATCAGCTGATATGACAATGTGGCAACACCGCCAGGTGAGGGGGGAAGTGGGGTGCGGTAACTGCCTATATCAGACTTGTTCTGGAGTATTGATGAGCTTTGAAAGTCAGCTAATTTTAAATTTACTGTGCTCGCTCCCCCCAATAGTAGATGAATAAGCTTTATTAAATCAATCGTCCTTTTTTTCTCTTTCATGGTTTTAATGTTAAGTAACAAATTCAAGCTCGTGTAATGGTTATGACGCACGTATTTGCTGTTAGAATCTGTTTCAAACTGTTGTTTGTTGAATAAGAAAAAGCATTGCTATCAAGGGTACGACCTACAATTTGACAATATTACTCAAAAATAACACGAATTTATAGTATATGATTTATTGTATTCTGTACCTGTAACATTGGTTAGGACATCCAATGACATTATTATATTAACAGCGTATGATTTTTTTTATATTTGGCAGAAGTAAATTTATAAATAAGAAAAATTTGGAAAAGACGGGAATCCATTTAAATAATTGATTTATTTTAAGGGGGATCTATAAACAAGTCGTTTTAAATACAATTGACGTCGTACTGAGGTATTGTGTCATAGCTTTTAGAAATAAATATTTTTGCTATCAATTTGGTTGTTTCAAATCTATAAAATCGGGTTCCAGCATACACACATAGTCGGTAGTTAGAAGTTACTAGAAACTCTTGAATAAAAAAATAATTGCAAAAGTTTGACTAAAATTTGACTGTAATGTTTTGTGGACCTCAGTGAATGCAATTTTAAATAATGTACTATTCAATATGTACTTTACAAGTGAGCCATATTTGGGTATGGGAACAGTATACATTTTTGTATTACTCTTGCACAAGGGACTGAGTTTAAAAACCCATTAATTTGTAGTTTCCTATGTATTGGCGATGAACGATTAACCCAACCCTAAGGTGAAACCATATAATGCCACCATAGAGTAGGTACTCGTGAACTCCTGTATGTGGGATATTGGTACAGTCACTCGGTTGGAATGCGGGCGATGCGCTTGTTACATCAACAAAGTTTAAATTTGTGTACTAACTGACCTTAATGCGCATGTTCTTCACAGACCGAGTTCTCGTGATAGAGATGTACTGTGAATGCTCTTACAAAGCACTAACTTATTCTGCAAAGGCTGTGCCAAAACTCTGCAAACCACGAATAAATTCAAATGGGAAACGAACTTTTTAGAGAATATATTATTTTTTTGTGGTTTCATTCTTGTGACCAGTCTTTTTCCTCTCCATTTCTGTCAGTTACCTACATTCCAGAATGAGGCAAACATTACAAATTTACAACTATAAACAACGTTAAGAAGACCGCTTGACAATACAAAATTGTCCTACAAAAATATTGTTAAAACAATGCAAAATTTACTAGTTAATTCAGTATACATTGGAAAGTGAACAATAATTTTACTATTTACGATTTGCAAATTCTAAAGTAAAAAAATTGTTTGTGCTCCAACAATGTTGTCATTCAAAATAACAGCTGGTCAGGCGAATGAACGAATAATTTGTAACACACAAACTAACTAAATAACTATTTATTACATTCTAGAAGCTCTTTTCTTATTGGAATTAGTTATACATTCAAAACAAACACCTCAATAATATACTTTTTTATTTCGGTTTTATTTATTGAAAAAAGTATATTATTGGATTGTTTGTTTTGAATGTATAACTATTTATTGTATTCATTTGTTCGTTATATTGCTGTATACGAATTTCATTAGCTTGCTGTGTTAATGCTGATTTAAATTGTTACCTAATTGGCTCAATAACATAATTATTTTGTACAAAATGTAAGCAGAAAAACGTGTGGGGAATCGATTGGCTGATCGGTAGCGAAGCCTGTCACTCATGGTGCTCGAAAAATGTATTTTATGTCTGACTGTCGCACGATATCTCGAAAATTACCTGTCCTATATATTAGAAATTTTGGAGCTTCATTTATGTTTTTTATATCACTGAGTTCAATTATGTGCATGGCACTCTGTGTGATTTGGATGAGCATTAGCTAATGATTTTACACTAGTGTTATGGGTGACCATGATAGCAAAGAGGTAATAGCAGAATAAACCAATTTGTAAGCAAACTGTGTACGGCCATATGAGATTTTAAAATGTGACAGGGTACCTATTCCAACACCTTTTAACGACCTGATGCGTAGACTTTTATTCAACGAAAAATTATAAAGAGGAAAAGTAATTTTTAAATCCGGTGACAAGACTTGATTTCAACTCAAATTTTCGTTTTACTCGTACTATCTTCTGTAACTCAACGGGGTTTATTATTTAAACACTGCTATGAAACATATCTTAATGGACAAAACCGTGAATGTATCATGTGGCAACCTTTTCATGACATATTCCTAAAAAGATTGTATCTCTTGACTTTAAATTTTCCATAAAACAAGAATGAGTTCTATGACGTTGAATGTCCGTCCAACCAAGGAATTTGGCTGAGCATCGTTAAAACATAATACATGTACTCTTTTGTTTGCCGGAAAATACAAATTTTATTTCTGTTTGATGTACATCTGTTGCAGGATATCTTAGGAATGAAATTAGCTACAGATTTGGAATTTTACAAGCAACCTCAACGAAACCTCTTATGGCTCATGTGGTGTGGCTCACTCCTACCTTGTAAGTAATATAAAGATTATAATAAATAAACCTGGAAAAGTAAAAAGTGTAATTGTAAACTTTACCTTCTTTACGTTGAGATCCATCACAGTAGTGACAGGATGACAAGGGCCGATCATACCATGTGCTAAAGGTACAAGGAGTGTAAGAAGGATCAGCCCCACCTCTGTCCTGTAAATATTACAATATTGACAGGATGGCATGAGTTTGTGAATACTATGATCTATACATACTAGCATTGTAAGAAAGATCAGCCACACTTTCGTCAAGTTTCTGTAAACATCACAAAATTGACAGGATGGCAAGTGCCGAGAACACTATAATACATAGCTACAAGCAGTGTTAAACGGATCAGCTCTACCTTCGCAAGCCATTGTAACATCACAATATTGACAGGTTGGTAAGGACCAGCACATGGGTATGAACTATAACTACTAGCAGTGTGCAATGAATTTTAAAACTCAGTTATTAAGTAACAGAATAAAGAGCTTTAATCATCTCAAACAAACCATAGATAATTAATGCACTTGGACATTAGAGAATAATACATAAGTTTTGGCCAAAAAATATTCACATATAATTTAAAAGACGGACTAAGAGTCTACCACGATTTACCACGGGCTCAGGACTAGAATATGAAGATTTCGGCTCCTAGCCCGAAGAGTCATGTAAATAATCGCGCTAAGTCGGACTTAAGTGTCCACCACGTTTAACAAGAGCTCAGGACTAAAATATGTAGATTTGGGCTCTTAGTCCGGGAATCAATTATTCCCTAATCCCACAGTAGAGGCAATACCTAGAGAGGCGTTTTTCATGTTTCAAGGATCATATTTGTATTCCTACTGTCTAAACTTTTTTATAAAAAGCGTGGATTGACTACTTACGTCTGGCAAGAATGCTAATATGTGCTACTTTTTGATCACGCAATATCCTACTTGGAATTTTATTATTACAAGGACTAAACATACAAATAAATGTTTGTTTGTTTAACATCAATATACCTGAGTAACTGTTATACTTGTTTCCCTCTGATTTCATCGATCAGTTGTTTATCAATAAGTATAGTCGCTATCTAGCGCAGTTTCCCTGCCACTACGACGATCAAATATTTACACCAACTGAGATAGCATCTTGCACCGCTCGCTGCTCTTTCTGAGGGCGAATATGTTTACATTAGCTGTATTGTCGCACACCTCCTTGTCGTCTGTTTAATAACTTAGTCAGAAAAGCACTTTAACTAACAATTACTAATCTCTTAACAAAAGCAACGACCTAAGACAAACTATTACTTAGTTTACTATGTAAATTATCTATATAGTGCAATTATTCTACAATCTCGTACTAATTGATAATAGTAGTTCTACAGTAGCAAACACTACTGAGCTGATACTGCAAATTATACACAATAATTTATGAAAAAACTATTATTTCCCATGACTAAATAATTAACAGAAAGTGCACTTTAACTAACATTACTAATCTCTTACTTAACATACACAATTGCCTAAGATAAACTATTAATCGGTTAACTATGTACGTAGTGTAATTCTACAATATCGTACTAATTGAAAATAGTAGTACTGTAGTAGCAAACACTACTGACTTGATATTGTAAATTAAATAATAATTTATGAAAAAACTATTATTTGCCATGACTATATAAATAACAGAAAGTGCACTTTAACTAACAATTACTAATCTCTTAACGGACACAACCGCCGAAGATAAACTATTAACTGGTTTACTATGTAAACTACCTACATAATTATTCTACGATCTCGTACTAATTTATAATAATGGTACTGGAGAAGCAAACACTACTGACCTGATATTGCGAATTACATATAATAATTTGTGAGAAAAATATTATTTGCCATGGTTAAATAAATGTCAGAAGGTGTCTCGTGTCAAAGAATAATATATGTTTATATACCTTCTGTAAAAGACACAATGCTGGCAAGTATAACCTAAAATAGATTATTTTGCAATCATTTCCTTCGTATTTCTTCAGCATAGAGTTCAATTTCAATGCCAACAGTTTCACGTTTTATCGCATATAGGTACATAGACATTTTTGGGTTTTAAGGAATAATTATTACATAGTTATCCTAACCTGTATAGAAACCAAATTTATGGAAGTATGTGTTTAACCTTTTACCAATTGTTTAGTTATTTTTTATCCTATTCGGGTTTCACATTTTAGGTCTTTATAAAAAGTAGTGTCACTTAAAGCAGTATCAACATTAAGAATTTGTACAACCAATATAAATAGCAATTTCCCTCATTATTTAAAAAAAAAATTTAAAATATTTAAAAACGTCTAAGGTCACTTATTCGTACGAATATCTGGCATCATCAACTTAACTGCAATTAAAGTTTTCTTTCAAAATTTTAAAACCTGTTCATATAAATTTATCTGATTTTATTATTAGTGATTATTTTTATTGTTAATTATTAAATAGAATTATTACCATTGTATAAAAATAGCATCAATATTGCAGTTCCGAAAGTTAGATTTAGTAGTCTATTTTAGGTAAGTATAAATAGAAAGTTCAAATTAGCTGTAAACTACTTACCCTATTTTGTTCTTAAATCAAACATGCCAGGATAGTGGTCTAAGATATTCATCAACCCTTACACACACAATAATAAAAATATGTGTATGTGTATCCATTTTATTGTTACACTTATTTTTAAAATGACATTGTTGTAAATCTACATGCTTTAAATCCTTAGGGTAGGGATTCTACTTACTCCTTTTAAGATTATTTATCGCAAGAACTAAACTTAATTTAAAAACTCTGCGTAATTAATTAAAATTAGTAAACATCGATTACTTGTATTGTAAATTATTACTGAAATCTAAATGTGTAATTAAAAAGTTGGTAAGAGCGAGCTTTGAGGAATATAGATTCAAATTCTCTCTCTAATGATTTAAAATCGACACAAACTTACTTAGCTTTTGCCATCTTGTGAATCAGTCAAACGAAGTCAGTCCGTACTAAAGATGCAAGAGGCACAATAATATTGGAACCACACGTTTACTTACGCATACATGCGAGAGCGATGGTGGCGCTTTCTTCCTGAGTTATTTAATGACAAGACGATGAAATAACAGCATACCGATAAGGCTATTTCCATTTTGATACTTCTGACCTAGTTCTTAGATTTAATTTCATGTAAACCATAATAACTAAATATGTATGTTTTGTTGGCTAACGATTCAATGCATGTTTTTAACAGTGGATATCAATCAAGTGTTTGAACCAGTTTTCCAACTTTGTATAAGAGATGGTACCTAGATTTGAATTTTGGCAGCTTTCGGTCAGCGAGGGGAACGATATCCAATCACTAAACGCGGAATTTTGAAATGTGTATTTTATGAGAAATATGTCTGTTGTATTTCGAACATAACCTTATCTATCTACGAAACTTAAGTTAATTCAAAATTTGGTTCAATCCTTCAGTTAAGTTACACTGAAGTTATAAAAATTTTAGTTTTGCAATGTGAAACTAAGTTTAATTTTCCTAAAACGTTCATTAAAATTTATGCTGTATCTATAAATTGCATGCCAATGTGTATGATTTTGTGTTCCAAGTAAAACTCGGAATAATGAATAACCCATTCTGATCCAGTAATCTGGTAAGATGGAGTGCTCCAAGGTAGTGTACTCAGCTGCACCTCTTCACAGTGTTTATAATTAACATGGTTAGGTCAGTTGAGAACTATCTTTGTTGTTCTGCCTGTAGACGACTCAAGCGGAAACTTCAAGGTTCCATACACGCACTTCAAGATTAGTCTCAAACAGGGGTTTCTTTTCACCGAGATGCCTAAAATGTATAATGTTTTCCAAAATAAGAAGTATTTCTGAACCTGCTCTTACACTTGATGGTACACGTATATCAACATCTCATGGATTATTCTATCTTCCTTGGGCATCCTCCGTGTACTCGGCTAAGAAAACACCCATCGAGAAGACACTGTAGTAGTCCTGTGGGGAGGCTGACAATTAATTATCTCTGACTCTTTAAGCCGTTTAGAGGCCTGAACAAGTCCTTTCACTGTAATTTCAGAAATGCTCTACATGATCTGACAATAAGAAGTGTTAAGCTCGTTCTTATGTGAGTGACAGGACATGTAAGAATACCTGGCAATGAGCTAGCTTACAAAGCTCAGATTTTGTTCAGAAATCACCTTCACCAAACACTTTTATCATCAGACGATGGACATAACATCGAGATTTTTTTGTTTTTACTGCCGCTGCCCTTTGACTCCTTTAGTGGCTTCCGTGGACTGTCTAATTGAGTTCCGCTATTCTGCATCTCTTTAATTCCAGAATCGCTTGGAATGACCTGTGATGGAAGTTAGTGTAATTACTTCTGAAGTTTCCTTAAAGTTTTCACACTTTCAAATCGGGCAAAAAACCCAGAACAATAATATTGAAAGCAAAGCAATCTTAGCAACTCCTCATCACTGTGGTGGTGTCTTGGCTTTTCATCCCACTTTGGATTCCACCGATGTCAAACATCCCAAAGTAATCGGGTCCCCTTGACTGTAAATGGCCTTAGTTTGAGAACATACTTCTCCCAGCGATGCTCAGTTTTCTCGGAGAGCCAACAGGAAGGCATATTTCTCCTTACTTTCCTATTGAACTCCAGTTGGCCTGAATATCACCTTCAGATTCCTTATCCCAGACATGGTGTACTCTACATTTGTGCGATGATAACCGTCCTTTAATTACTTATTTATTTTAAAATGAATTTGAAATTATTTTAAATAATGTGCTTGTAATATAAACAGAAAAAAAAATCATTTTAAAATTTTGGGAGTACTGTGTTCCTTCTGAAATTAAAAACTAAATTAATTTTGTACTAAACAATTTAATGCTTTTAAGTGAGTTATCACAAACTCTAACTAATATAACAATTTCTGAATTATAAAAATTGTGTAAGAATTGTTAATGCTATAAATTGGTTAAAAAATGTAAAAAGGTATCGATTTTGATCTATGTTGTGAATTAATCGAGATAAAGATTTTGCACAATGAGTATGATCATAATTTAAAACCCTTCATTGTTTCAGACTAGCTAAAGAACTTTAAAATATATATAGGCTAAAAACACGTATAAACAAACATTATTATGAATAATCTGAATTTATAAACACATGTTTATTTTTGTCTACTGAGCCTAATAGTTGAGATTCATTCTCTGTATATTAAAAATATATCATTCAAAAAACTGTCATATTTTCGAAGTTGTTCGTATAGAATTAATGTTATGAATGTTATGAAAAATACGGCATATCATTCAGTTTGTACGTGCACACTGTAAAAAAGCATATCCTATTTTTCAAGTACTTTTCTTTTGGGCTGGTTATTACAAGATGACTCTAAATTCCTCTTAACATGTCCAATTTCCCGTCAATTGATCAATTTCAATGTTTTTTTCTATATTTTCTCACATTACATATTTATAGATAAATAATGTATTAATTATACGCATAGAGAATCTATTCAAACTGAATACCACATTAAGTATACCACCTTAACTCGTAATTCCAATTAATTAAGTGTGTTTTTTTATTATTCTATCAAAGAAGAATTTAAAATTTGAAAGCATAGGTCAGATCACATACCTTAATAACCACTCAATAAATTGTAATGTTTAATCTTTTCTCGTCTGAAGGTGTTTCGAATGGCTCCGTTTTTACTTATTATATAATATTCTATGTTTAGATTTTTAATCGAAATTCAATTACAAAGTTGTGAAAGATTTAACGCGTGCAGCCGTGATGATAAGACGGTGGCCACTGCGACCAACTCAGCCCGCTCTGGTCGGCCCTTGCTACGTAATCGCATGTTTTGTTTAAAATCATTCGTCACCACTTGATATTTTGAAGAGAAACGGTTAAATTCTCTTAAAATTAACTTCCTTCAACAACCTTCTTTTATGTCAACATACCCAATTGTGTTCATTCCCTTAACATGTATCAACCTGTTGTAGCCATATGGACATAGGGATAAGTTGAGTGCTCGCAGAGTACAAACAAAAGCACTTATTTTTGATGCACAGGGGTAAGATATAAAGCCGATATACACATGTTGACATATAATGTATTCAATACCCTAAATCCATTTTTATAAATCATTTTGGTTATAAATCAACTAAAAAATAAATATAAAACTCATTGATGTTACATACCTATATTTACAATATATACAAGTGTAGAATTCAGCTGCTCAAGCAGTTCAGAATAGCAGTTCTCAAGTCACTTGATCTATCTCCAAAGATTTCACTCATTTTATCACAAATTATTTACAAAAATATGTGTAATATACTATTATTTAGCTCATAACTAATAACTAGCTGAAATAAACTCCAAACTATGGACTCGGAACAATACAAGAAAGTACACAAATGTTGTGCGGGCGGGCCAGATGTCTGTTGCACAACTGTTTATATATATCCATAGAGGATATCTATAAATAGTATAAACACCTAATAAATACGTTATCATTGTAAAGTATGATTCTTCATCTTTCCAAATATATGATTTTTATCACAATCTGATTATATTTACTTCTTCAAAAATAACGTAGTGCGACGCAACGTAATCGGGCCGGAATTCCGGCGCTGCCACTTGACGGCCGACCGCGCCGTGTATTCGGCGCCTGACACTTCTAGAGTTAAAGCAGTGAGCAACTTTTTTGGGAAAGGATGATAATTCTCCATTTATTTGGAGTTTGAGCTCTGAAGTGCTTTTCTTATTTTTCGAGCGTTATTTATCACTTCCCATGTGGCCTTTGATTTGTTTACTGCCTTTTCTATTTAGTGGATGCCTGTTGTCTAAGTAGCTTGAATCTTTGATCATGGGTTTTCTTTTTTACATTTGCCTCTTCTTTATCGGTTTGATTCCCTGTCACTTCATATCGTCTTTGAGATGTTAAATAGTCTTCTTTTAGTCTGAGTGCTTCCTTGTCTGAGAAGTGTTTTGGCTTGTGTTTTCTTTTAGATCTCTTGTTTTTTTTTTATTCTGTTTATAATAAAGGCTCGGGTATAATCCCATGCAGCGTCGTTGTTCACTGTGTTGTTAAATCTCTGTGGTAATTTAATTAGGAAAGAATTAGTTATTATTATTAGTTTATGGTTTAATGTATTGGACATATATGTTTTGTGTACCTATACTGTTTGTGTTTGTTAATAAATAGCGGGATTACTATGGGATTCTATAGATGGATATTCAGGTTTTGGGGATTCTTCCCGCCAGGGTTCCTTCAGGCATTCCTAATCCGAAAAATGGACCACGGATATAAAGGCCAAAACCAGGATACATATATGTATTTTGTTTTGTTGATTTGTTATTAAATGTATTTGTTTATGGTCATGAGAAAGTTATTTATTTCTTTATATACTTTTGTGTCTTCTAATTTCATTAAATACGTTAAGTTAATATTAGATATTGATGTTAAATTTTTAATTACCTTAAAGCATCGATCTCTTGCATATTCGTAGGCTGGGCATTGTAAAATTACATGGTCTAGTGTTTCTCGTTGAGCTTGAGTGCAGCTTAGACACAATGGTGTGAAATATTTTTTAATATCATATAGTCTAGCGTTTACCTTGGCATGTCCAAACCTTAATCTAATTATATTTACCATTTCCCTTCTTTTGAAGTCTGCAATACTATACCATGGATTATGAATAGTCGTTGTCTGAATTTGCTTATACCATTGCGCTTTTTGTAATAGTTGGTATTCCTGTTCATTTTCTGCTGCAGATTTTCTCCGTTGGTAGGCTTTGAAATCATCTGGTGGAATGTAAATATTATTTCTTATCTTGTTGCCGTTTGTTATTGGGTCTTTGGCTAGGCTATCTACATATTCATTTCAATAGATTCCTGAGTGTCCCGGGATCCATTGAAATGTTACATTTTTACCACTTTTAATAACTTCATAGATAATACTCACTGGAATGCCTTCTCCTTTATAGCTGTTATAGACTTTATCAAGTGCTTGTATAGCTGCTTGTGAATCAGTAAATATTACTATATCTTGTTTTTCTATTGAGTTAAAGGTTTGTGTTGCTTTTAGAATAGCAAGTAGTTCAGCTGAGTAACTGGAAACCTGATTTTCTAATGAAAAACTTACCTGTGATGTCCAGCTCTGGGACATAGTAAGCTGCACCTGTCCTCAATGTGGATTTTGATCCATCAGTGTAGAAGTGCAAATGTTGTTCGTAGTTGGTATTGATTAGATCCAAAAAGGTTTGTTTGGTAATTGTGCTATTGCTTACCTTTTTTGAAGTATGTGGATTGTCTATATTGTGCTTAAATTTAATATTGTTGGTCATTATTAATATTGGATCGTTGAAATCCCAAAAGGTTTTGTAACTTTCCTTTTTTAATATATTTAAATCTAAGGAATGAATTTTTTATATAGATTGTATGTACAGTGGCTGATTTTTTTCTTCCAGTATGGCATACAGTCTGTCAACATTTTAAGAAACATTAAACTTCTGTATGCTGGATGAGTTGTGATTTTTATGAGTTATGATTTTATAAATAAATTTATCACATAGAAACTTTCTTCTGTTGCTTAAGGATTGAATACCGGCTTCTGCTTGTAGAGCAATAATTGGTGTTGTTTTAAAAGCACCTAATGATATTCTTATGGCTTGGTTTTGGATTGAATCTAGTTTTTTTAATTCTTTTCTACATGCATGTCCATAAAGAAATGCCCCATAATCTAATTTTGCTCTTATTAAGCTTTTATATATAATCAGTGCAAACTCAGGTGTTGCACCGTTAGTGCCACAAACTACAGACTTTATTATATCAACGTCTTTTTGGCATTTTACAAACAATTTATTAATATGAATTTTGAAATCTAACTTATTGTCTATAATCATACCTAATAGTTTAATAGAACTTACTACAGGTATTATTTGATTATTAATTGTAATTTGTTTATCGGTGTTAATGTTTTTTTTTCGTGTGAATATTATTACCTTACTTTTGGTTGCATTGAATTCCAGATGGAGTTGACTGAAGTTTGATTGTACTGTGGTGAGAGTGTGTTGCATGTTTGTGTAGACTGTCTCGATATGTTTTCCAGAGGAGTATAACACAATGTCATCTGCAAATTGAAGTGATTTTACATAATTATGAATATAATCATTAATGTGCGCTATGTACAGTGCGAACAACAAGGGACTTAGAACACTACCTTGCGGTAATCCCTTATTCGTGACTCTAGTTATAGTTGACTTAGAGCTAATTAAAATCAAATCAAATTATTTTTATTGTTGAAGACATTTACATGCATAACAATCGTCAGTGTACATTGAAAATGAACTAGCCTAGTTTCTAAAATAACTAAAGGTCCTTATCAATTAGAAAACAATTAGTACTATAATATTCCTTTTCAGATAACAAGCACTTTATCTTCCTCCTAAATGATATTGAAGTGTTGGCCTCCTTGAACCCAGATGGCAAGTTATTGAAAAATTTTATGCAAGAGTAAAGGGTTTGTTTTTCAAAGAATGTTGTTGAATGTTTTGGAAGAGTTAAGGGATTTGTACCGCGGAGATTATAATTTGACTGTTGTACTGGAAAAAGGTGTTTGTTTTTAAAGACAAATGTCAAACATTCCAGTATATATAGACTAGGAAACGTCAACAATTTATTTTGTCTAAAAAAACCTATACATGACTGAGAACGATTGAGTCCACATATCACTCTTATGGCTTTCTTCTGAAGGGTAAACAAGGATTTAGTCTTAGTGGATTCATGACCCCATATGATCAAGCCATAACTCATGTAAGTGTAGAAGCACCCATAGTAAGCTGTCAGCAAAACATCTTTACTAGAGAAAGTAGCCAATCTTCGTAAGATGAACAGACTGCTGCTTAATTTTTTAATTACTTTGTCGATGTGATTGTGAAAGGACAAATTACAATCAATTACCAGACCCAGAAAATCAGCGCTGGGACTAGGACTAAGACGAAAGTCGCCATTGACTATATCAGAAGAGTTTGCATCTGTTCGAGACGATCTTAAATAGAATTCAACAAGTTTTGTCTTCTTTACATTTACATGAAGTTGGTTTTTTTCCAGCCATTGCAACAAAGAACTACTCTGAATAAATATATCAGTTTCTAGTCGCTCTCTGTTTCCATTGGAAATGCTGAAGGATGTGTCATCAGCAAAAAGACATAAGTTACCCATATTTACAGCTATAGGGATATCATTCACAAATAAGAGAAAAAGTATAGGTCCGAGAACGGAACCCTGTGGCACACCTGTCAAAGTAGACAACTCCTTCGACTCGTATGTGCCCAGGCAATCCGAACTGTCAATATATGGAACAGCCACCACTTGTTTGTTTTCGGTTGAGCACAAAAGATGAAACCCAATCATAAGCCTTGCCTCTAATACCGACCTGTCGGACTTTTTCAAGTAACAAATTGTGAGGTACTACATCGAACGCCTTACTTTGGTCCAAAAACAGAGCAAAGGTGTACCTGTGATCATCAAGCGAAGAAACAATCTCTGATACAAAATTAAATATTGCATCTGTAGTAGAAACACCCTTTCTAAACCCAAATTGTTGGTGACAGACCACCTTGTTCAATTCAAGGAAAGATTCAAGACGGATAAGAAAGAGCCTTTCCAAGACCTTAGAAAATGTGGAGAGTATAGATATTGGCCTGTAGTTTTCTGGGTCCTGATGATTTCCATTTTTAAACAAAGGCTTCACAATTGCTGTTTTGAGAGGTTGAGGAAAAACTCCAGTTTGGAAGGATGCATTTGTTAAATGAGCTAGAGGCGCAGCCAAAAATTCGGAACAGGACTTTAGAATTTTTGATGATATCCCATCTTTTCATTAGGAGTTACTCGTGCGTAGTGATTTGATTACTTTCAAAACTTCAAATTCATCTGTCTCATTTTTTAAGAAATTGTTAAAGATAAAAGTGTTGTTTTGTGTGCAAAATCTAACTTTTTTGTAAAGATGAATTTCTGTTTTAATATAGTCAAACCCAAAGTCAGCAATTTGGGCATGATGATCGCTAAAACCAGTCACAAGAACAGCAGCATCAAATGTAGTAGGGTTTATGTTTGTAAAAAATGTTGTCAATAGTCGATCTAGATCCACCATATTCCCTCGTGTAAGTTGTGATGGTTTGTAGGAGGCCGAAAGAAGACATTAAGTTAGTAAACTGCCTGGAATTTTTACTGTCGACCGAGACGTCAATATTAAAATCACCCACAACAATTATAGGATTGTTGCGCTTTACAACTGAGTCAAGACAATTCGAGAAAGAATCAAAAAACTCATTCAGCTCAGACTGGATATTCTTTGGTGGCCTATAAACAACTAGGATTATATAGTTCAAATTTTTTGCAGACACTTTAATGGAAGAGAGTTCACAAATTCCCTCCAAACAGAAAGAACTTACATCATGAGGCTGAGTTTGCAATGTATCCCTTGTCAAAATACAAACACCACCCTTCTGTAGGCCAGACCGACAGAACCCAGACGAAACTGAAAAGCCAGGGAGGCAGAAGGAATCCAGTACCGATTGCCTGAAAAAATGTTCCGACAAGCATAGAATATCCGGAGTCATCAGCTCGACCAAGACTTCGATCTGCTCAATTTTTGAAAGGAGTCCTTGTACATTTTGATGAATCAAGCGTAATAGACGTACGTTATGATGTTTAGAAGCTCCAGGGGGCACTAATGATGTGCCATGTTGAGTACAACAGTCAATTAAGGTACTTTGCCGCAAATGCGATTCTGCTCTAAAAAAATAGTTTTATCTGTTACGGTTCCGGAATACACAAAACTGGCCACGTCCACAGCAGAGCGCCTGGCAGGAATGGAAGACACAGTTGAGGATCGTTTACGGGATAAGGAACGGTCTGTAATCAGGATTGGATATCGTTGGCAAACATCTGAATTGGAACCAGTTTGAGTTGTTTCCTCATAAAAGGATTCGGAGGATGGAAACTTCTGATTAATACACAAATTAAGTTTCTTTGATAAGGGAGAGGGTTGAGAAAAAACTGGATATCGTAGTGAATCATACAACAAGTTGCACAAGACACGTTTACCACCTAAGTTCAAATGGAGGCCATGGCGAGTATAGTTTGCTCGTCGTAGACTATCAAGTGAAATAAAGTTTACATTAGTATAATTAGAACATATGATACCAATTGCATGGTTAACAAGACTTATCTGCTCATTGAGATCAGTATTATCAAAGCGCAAAGGGATACCTACAATCAAAATATTAGTGCCGGACGCCCCTCTACACAATGCCTCGATCTGTTCAGTTATGTCCGCACAGCCATTATTAGATATGTCATTGGTACCAGCCAGAATGGCAATACAGTCATCCTGACCCGCAACGTTCAGCTCTGGACCAGCAGCATTCAGTACATCACACATTCTTGCACCAGGCATGACGTGTGCCGTGATTCTTACCGAATGTTCGAATGTTTTTAACCAAATGTGCGACAACGCTTCGTCCATGACTGTCCGTAAATAGACGCAACGATTTCACTGTTGAGGTTTCTCTCGTTAGCTGATTTCCATCAGCGTGCTCAGAGCTGACACGATGCAGATCAGGACTGCCTATAAAACTACATGCATTTTTATTATACGTATTCACAGTTTTTGAGTGCTTTTTTGAGCTTAAATTAACTATTTCTGATTCAGAAGGTTCTTTGTAAAGTACATTGTCCCTGTTAGAGATAGCATGATTTCGGGGTTGCTCAGTAATTTTAAAATTATACTTATTTGCATTTTTCTTGTGATGTCGTTTTATTTTACATCTATTATTACCATTTGTAATTTTCCTCTGTTTAATTTCTGGTTTCATTGCAACATACTCAGCAGGAGATGTTTTGTTTTGATTCGTTTGGTCATCATTAATACTACCTAAAACAGTGAACTTGTTAGATGTAATAATACCTTTACATTTAGATATGTTACAATGGTTAGAGCGAGAGCCGTAAGATGAACGCTTAACAATGGTCCAGTCCCTAGGGCCTTCTCGCCTTAAAACTATTTTACAATCGCTTTTTGTCTGGACATTGTTACTTATGCTAGAGCCTTCATTTTCAGTGGATGCCCTTATAAGATCAAAATCTTGAGCCAACCACTGACATAAAGAATTCTTTCTCTCGTAACCAAGAAGAAAATAATTAAGAATGTGTTTAGCATTGACAATCACATTTATTCCACATTCATAGTTGTTAGTTTGCTGAAAGCATTCCATATCAACAAGATTTGTGGAAGAAATATTTAGATGTTCCAACATTTTGAGGACGGAACATTTATTTGATCCCTGGAGTGAATCGAAATGATAGCAATCGTTGTTCACTCGATCAATACAGAGTAAACTCCAATGCGTTCCCCCATCCTCCTTGGTGAGATCAGCACTATTGCTTACACATAACAAAACAACATTACTGTTCGAGAAGGCCGGAAGCTTCATGATTTCACTTGCAGTAACTTGACTGTGACTAATCAATTGTGTTGAGGACAATTATTAATTGTCTATTGATTAGCCATGAATTAATATGGGAAATAAACTTCCATGGAATATTATAACACTTCAGCTTTCCTATTAATTCTGGTATGTGTACTGTATCATAAGCATTTGATAAATCTAAAGAGGCAGCAATAGTAGTTTCATTGTAAGTCAGTGCAGTTTGAATTTCTGAAACAAATTTATTAAATAATCATTACATCCTATTCTTTTCTTAAATCCATATTGGGTATTTGGTAGAATGTTAGAGTTTTCAACAAACCATTCCAGTCTACTTTTAATAATTCTATTAAATAATTTTAGTATGCAGGGTATTAACGATATAGGCCTATATGAAGTCTCCAAATGTTTATTTTTTTCCGGTTTCAAGATAGCTATAATTCTGCTTTGTTTCCACTTACTTGGTAATTCTATACTTCCATTCCATATATTATTGAATATATTTAGGATAATAATCGAGCCACGAGTGGTAAATGTCTTAACATGCTGTAAGATACTTCATCTAAACCAGGTGTTGTATGAAGCCTCTTAAAATCTATGGCTACATTTAGTTCTTTAATACTAAAATTAGTTTCTATAGGAGAAGCATTTTCATAGAAGGTGTACCTGGGAATAATTATCTCGCTTTCCATGGGAACTGAATCCGGAACTATATGGCACATGAATTTGTCACAAAGATCGTTGTCTTCAATGGTTGAAGAAATTGTATTTGTCTTATTATTAGTTTTAAGTTTTTTAATTATTTCCCATGCAAATGAGGAGTTATTTTTGTCATTAATTTTTTGACATAAATTTTCCCAACCTTGTTTTTTAGCTATTCTAATTACTTCCCTAGCTTTAATTTGTGCAGCTTGATAATTTTGATAATTGAGAGCAGTCATACAGTTTTTAAATTTACTGAATGCAAGCCTTCTGGTGGCAACAGCTTGAGAGCAAGCTTCATTCCACCATTGTTTTGGTGTAAATTTAGGCCTATTAATTGCTGTATTGTACTTTGGTATTGCTTTTTCTGCTGCTAATTTAATTATACTATACATTTCATCCCATTGTTTTTCCAATGGGATGTCTGGCAGTTCACTAGTCAATTTGTCAACAGTCTCTGTATATAGAGACCAATTTGCCTTTTTAAAGTTCCATTTATTATTAGTATTAAAATAACTTGTATGTACATTGAAGTTATTAGATAGGGAATTAATATTAAATTGCATGAATATAGGCAGGTGATTGCTGCCTAACGAATCATTACCTACCTCCCATACGTCTACTAAGGCATGAAGATTGGGTGTGGCGAAGGCCAGATCTATTGTAGATGCTTGGTGGTAAAGGGTTGGTAATGTTGTATGGTTTTTATTATTTAATAGTATGAATTGTGATTCATTATACTCATTGAAAATTATATTACCTCTGTGATTTGCTTTGCTCGAATTCCAATAAGGGTGATGGGCATTAAAATCACCACATAACAAAGTATAACCTTCATCTTGGCTAAATAGTTCGTGCCAAAAACTATTCCTAATCTTATTATTTGTGCAGTAAATATTATAAATGATAATAGGTCTATTGTAATTATTTACCTGTATTGCTTGCATTTGTGTATAGTTATCGTTATATTCTATAACAACATTATATGAAATTGACTTATTTATAATGAAGGAGGTTCCTCCATATCCATCAGGTCTGTTAAGGTTATGTACAATGTAATTATTATCTAATAGGTTATCATTAGATCTCTTGTTCTTCCCGGCTTCTAAACCAAGTTAGGATTCGTGTCAGAGGATTAGTTCTTTTTATGTATGTAATCTATTTCTATGGCCAGTTTCCCAGTCACACTGCAATTGGTTAAGACTTGCCCAAACATTTATTTAACGAAGTGGATGGCGGGAATTAGTTTAGTTCGCCAAGTTTTCATTTGTTTGTAATGTATTCATTCGTAAATAATGGAACATCTCTAATGTGTTGAATTTTTATTTGGGTTCGGTTTTAATGGATTGTTTTGCAATCTTCAATCAGGGTATTAGACAAATAAGGGGAGTAAAAAAGTTATCCTTTTCTTGTCTACATTATACAGTACATTTAACTTGTTTTATATAGGTTATCTTTCTAGATGTACTTAACTTTGCATAGTCTATGTCTACGTGGAAACATGGAAGAACAATGTGTTTGTTTTTGAAGTGATTAAAAGCACGGTAGGATTCTACCTACCGTGATTAAAAGCCATTTTTTAAAAACATAACCTAAATAAAAGATGGACAGCAAATTCCTAAGTCTTGTAGGCCTAGGCATAAAGCAATGTTGAAATCCGTAATTTTGTGCTCTAAATGTAGGATACTGAACAAATTAAATCTATTTAACAACAATTTTTTAACTATAATCAAGTTTCAGTAGCATTTAATTTTTATGAATATCTAAACTGTATAATGTTGAAACATGGAGCTTGTGTTGGCTATTCTTGACCTAATTACATTTAAACACACACCAACCAGTACTAATTTTTTTTAATTTTCATAGCACAAAAGTGTGATACATCTGATGAAAATAGCCTTGCTATCAAAGGCCTCACAAAAATAAAAAGTTTTTAGTGTGTGTTTAGTTGGTGTGTTTTAAATGTAATGATTAAACTATATAATGTTACTGTTGCCAAAAATATTAATATATTCTTTGGAAACTAACAGGGATTTATTTCAATAAATAAGTAATAATATTTGCTGACTTTCTAGTAACAGATGTTGAAACCATCTCACCACAGCCCTTATGGGTAGACTTTAATAAGGGGCCTACACTCGTCAATAGATTGTTTTCACCAAACGTTTCGATATTATGTAACTGTAATTCGATATCATTCTTAGTTGTAAGCAACAAGAATTATAATTCATTAGCCACAAGAATAGTACAACTTTTTGGGTAGGGTACGATAAGCGGACCCGGTTTTTTTTATATCGAAGAATGTAATCATCGATACCTAATATTAGCAACTCAAATTCTAGACTATCAATCAATATAAAAGTATCCATAGTCCTCAATAACAATCATATGTTTTAAATTAAAATATAAATTTAATATTTATATTGATCAAACAAATTATGTTAACCAAAATTAGTAAAACTGAAGACGACCATATTTGCTCCTCTCACAGTTACAGTTGTTTCTTTCCCACAAATTTCATATAATGGGGTTTTTGGTCCAACATGTTGAAGCTACAAAAAACATGTCTTATCATCTTTCAAAGCAATGCCATGTAGTTTTCTAAAATTGACTGCCATTCTTAATAATTAAATGTTACTTATATAAAATTGAAATATTACATTACGAGTATTATTTGAAAGTGTTTACAGCTGTTGATATAGATTATAAGTTAATTTTTCAAAATAATTAATCAGTATCGATTGATTATATCGATGGTTATGATTAAGTAATATCATTTGCCAATTTTGATATAAAAAACCGGGTCCTCTTATCGTACCCTACCCCAACTTTTAATAAGCTAAATCGGTCATTGTCAACTAAAATGACCTTTGAGCAAATTGAATTAAAAAAATGATTTAATCATTTATATGCACTTTACAAAGTTTAAATGTCAGATATACATTACTTAGGTATTTATGATTATACTTAAACTTAAATGTTGTGAGTTTTTTCATATATTTTGATTTTTAATTGGCAACTGCTGTAGAAAGCTTTTGAAAATCTCATGAGTGTTACCAAAAAAGAACCAATATTTACTAAAAATCCTGAAAAGTTAAACACACATTTTTTGGATTGAATGAAAAAACAAACCATTCTGTATTTAAATAAATGCACGTTATATTGTTTTTATAAAAGAAAACTATCTATATTTTCACTTTTTTCTCATGAGTGTTACTTTTTCAAGAATTTGGTTGCTTAATTTAATGATATTGAATACAATAAATTTTTAATTTGAGCAAGATAATTATATAAAGTATAAGTAAATACTGAAATTATGATTTGAGGCAAGTTACCAATATTAATATTTATTAAAGCTGTTTAAAAAAAATTAAATGTAATCAGTAACACTCATGATTTGCGGTAACACTCATGATCAATAGTAACACTCATGTGGGCTGAAAGAAGGAACTTTACAAGTGGGTGGAAAAAAAAATGTTTAATATCAAATTGAATGAGACATCCAAATACACATTTAGTCTTATTAACATATGCAGTTGTGCTAATTATTTTTAGCCTTGTTCGTAAACATCAATACTGGAAGGAAATTTGTAAAATATACAATTCCCCTTGAGTTTAATATTTGGGTTTGGCAATACACCAACTGAGGTGCCTAGAATCAAAACCCGCCAAGTCCATCTCAACAAATTTTCGGAAAAGTGGAGAAAACTGTCACAAACAGACTAATCATAAGAACTAACCAATTTTTGTTACCAAAAATTACATAATTATTACTTTAATATAGTGACAAAGTATGATCAAAATCCCTACAATAGTTTCATAAAAATTTAGTAAAATATATTTATAATCAATATTTGCATCTGGCGGATTTTGATTCTAAGATTGGGACTTGGTGGGATTTGATACCAAAATAAACTAAGGCTGCAAAAGGGTTAAGCTGTAAAAGCTTTACTAATGGTAAAGTTTACTTTGCAAAGTTTTTTAATGTTTTTTTTTTTTTTCAAAAGTAAACACAGTCTTTATCGTTTTACTATAACACTATTTCTGTATCAATTTCCTCATCAACAATGAGTTTTCATCTTCTTCATTGTTGTGACCTTCAGCTTCTTGGTTTTCTAAATCGCGATAAAATTTTAGCATATCGTGGCTTCTCCAGCCTTCTCCAAAGTTCTGTGCGAGCAGTCGGGCAACATCCTTTACCTTTGCAGATTTAAGGCCAACCCCCTTATTGATGGTTTTTGGGTGTATGTGAGACATATCAAAATTTGGTTTTGTGACAGATTTTGCAGCACAACCTTCAGTTCTATAAAAGACTTCACCCTGGACCAGAATATTATTTTTCTTCTTGTTCTGTTTTAACATGATCCTTTTTCAGGGGTTGAACTTGAAATGCCACAAGTTCGGGGTTTTTTGCACTTTTTCAGATTCAGACTTCCAGTCTTTAACCAGGATAGTGACTTGATGAACGGTTCCATGTTTCCCCAGATTTCTTCATACTCTTCTGGCTGAAGAATAGTGTCCTTCTTTTTCAAATCCTTCTCAATTAATCCAAACACCCTATCGGGTGGAAAAAACGAGTGTCCAACTACAGGGAATGTAATTTCAATACAAGTGTCATGATCAGGAGCATCAGATATTAGCCATTTTCAAAGCATAGCAATGAGGATTGTGTTTTGCCCCCTGCACCCATCTGCAAAACATTTTACGTTTGTTTTCCCTGGATATCTGCATTCATCAGATGATTGTAAACACAAGAAGAAATTATTTTGGCGTTTAATTATTCCCGTTTTCCATTCCTTTTTGTCAGAGGTTTTCTTCCTAGCTAGTTTACCATGGCAGATTGCTAAGTTAGTGCCCACAGCATCCTCCATTTCGAAAGTATGAGAGCGATAATATGGTGTGATAATTAGTATTTATTAACTATCACAAAATATACTAATTAATACACTATTTATTATAAAAACAAAACTGTAATCACAAAAATCCATGTGTTTTCACAAGAGACAGGATACTCACAATAAGAAAAATAAAACAAGACAAGTAAACAACTCACAGAGGATCATGGGTAGTCGCCGGGTAGTCACATGACACAACCAGGCGCTCCTATTGGCCATTGTGGACTTGGCGGATTTTGAAACTAAAAATGGTGAAACTGCATTTGGACTTGGCGGATATTGCAACTAAGCCTCAACTTTGACTTCAAAATACACTAGGATTTGGTGGGATTTGATAAAAAATAACAGTTGAATTGAATCCAGCGAGGAAAAATCTATAAGAAACAATATCAAACTCAATTTCGAAAAAATATGGACTTGGCGGATTTTGATTCTAGGCACCTCAATAATTTGGTCAAAATCAATGTAAGAAATATCAGTATCATTAGTTTTAAATAATGATTCATTTTCTCCAATCACATTAAGAAACATAACTTTTATATCACAATCTTCTTCGATATCTTTCTGACATACGGCAACATACTGATAATTAGTTTTCTTCCGTGCTCCACCTAAGACTTTTACTAGAACATGGACTCCCTGACGAACATTTGTAGAAGTCAGTGTTTCAAGAATTGGATCTTTAGTGATCTGTTGCACAGAAAGTGAGAAGGTCCAATTTGTTGACAGGAAATCCTCGAGCAGCTAAACTTTATAACCAATTAGAAATCATTACCTCAGCTTGAGTCCCAAGAAGAGGCTGTGGTCCCATTTCTCTATCTAGTGGTGTTTTACCTGATACCTTGTATGATAGAGTTGATTGTGGGATTCCAAAGTGCTTGCTGGCAGCATGCTTTCACCTTTTTTAACAACATCCAATGCAAGTAGGTCTTCGTGTTTCTAGGTAAACTTTGGTTTCTTTTTTGGCGGCATCAAGGAAAAATAAAATTTGTTCAGGTTCTTGTCATTAGGCGTAGTAACATTTTTAACTAAAATTAATTAAAATTTTAACTTTCACATAAAATATTTAATTTTTAAAAGCTTCACAAACCAATTATGAAACATGAGAAATCGTGTAATCGAGTGTTTGATAGTCATATTCAAACACTGGATTCGAACACAATTTTACAATCCAGTGATTGATTCAGTTCCCTATTTTTTTAGATTAAGGTTAGATAATTGTGTTTTATACAGAATTGAAGAGAATTTAATGTTCATTCTTTCTGTATATCATATAAAATTTAATTAATTAGTAATTAAAAAAATATATATATATTTGAAATACTTAACACTTAGTCTTTTTGTTAAGCGAAGCTCTCCATGCTGATAACAACTTAATTTAACAATTCCCATCAAAACTGCTTCCCTCCAAATACAGAATCAGCTGGATAGGTTAAAAAAAAAAACTTTTTTTCAAACCTCAAAAAGATAATTTAATAATATATGAGCTTAGCAGAAGCCAAAATATGTTGGGCCTATCAAACACTGGGTGATTTACCTTACCCCATAATTCCAGGAATAAGTAAACAATTGTAACATTTATTTCATTTCAACCTCTCAGTTGTCGGGTATCATTTTTAATTATTACTGTTCACAATATTGCCAATTTCATTCCTTCCAATAGGCCTACAGGTGATGATAATTGAATTTCTTGAATCTTATTAGAGGACACTTAATAAGGAAGTGATGTGGAACAGCTGTGAAAATTCATATTAAGTTAAACTCCATACCGTTGATTAGTTTACACATATAATGAAAAATGTCGGGAAGACTTTAATAAGCAGCCTACATTCATTAATCAATTGTTATTATCAAGCCATTCAATATAATATCCAACTTCGATATTACATAATAATGGTACGAGTCAAGAATTATAATACATTAACAACAAAAATAACACATTGCAATTTTAATATATTTATAACTCCTTAAACTTTTCTTAACCAAGAACTTTTTATCAGTTGATTATCTTACACAATAACCTCATTTATCACCATTTACTAATTCTCCAAAAATTTTACTTCTTGTTGTTTATTGTTTACGTTAAATATTAAATTAATAAGTTGAAATCATATGGTAATTTAAATAAATTGTAGTATCAAACTCTTTATTTCATAGAAATAATCGAAACATTCAATAAAAATAAACTGAATAACAAACATAGACCGCTTATTAAATTGTACCTGAAATGTTCGAGGAATATCCAAAAACTTAAAATAATCACATTTTGTTTTTATCTGTTAATTTAGTTGGTTGACTTAGTTGCCAAAGTCTGCTATTTAATATGGATTTTATTTTTGGTAATTTATTAATAGATTAGAGCCTGTCACAATATTGCCAAATAACCTGTACCATGTTGTTGCGCTGTAACAAACTGTTAAAACTGATATCGTCACACTTAAAACAATATTGCAGAGATCATCATATAATGCTAGCTACACAGTAGTAAATAAATATCCTTCTTAAATTAAGTAAATAGTTATTAATTAATTATTAGATTCAGATATCATTCAATGTAGTCAAAAGTTTCTTTTCTAAGTATTACTGTATACATGAAAGACTTACTGATCTTACAGGCATTTGTTTTTGTTAACATAATTCAGTAGTATGCAGCCTGTAATTATTTTGACACATTTTAACTGCTCCAATACACATACAGACTATTATGAATTATGTAAATTAGGTACTTTTTAATTCTATTTTCTTACACTGCTCTCTAGCTTTATCATTAAACTTGTTTTTAACCTGTAATTAGGGAGTACCTTCTCATAAAATATTGAATTATTTCCAACTGCCATTTATTGTTTTACAACTATTTTTAATGGGTGATCCATATTTATTGGATTCCACTCACTAGACAAATCTATAATATAAAAATGAAACTGTTCGTGTGTAACAGCATCACTCACAAACGGCTGGACGGATTCGCCTAATTTTTTTTAAAATTTGTTCGTCTTGATCTGTAGAAGGTTATAGGATACTTTTTTATCCCTTTCCCGATTCAGGATTCCGCCCCACTGGTTACAGAAATACCCGTAAGAAATGCATTGCAGCAAACATATGTTATTAAGTGAAAGAGTCTTTTCAAATTTTTAATCAGCTGTTCTTTGTAAACATATATAATGCGACAAAAAATATATTTATATATAATTTAATTACTATTTTAAATTTCTTTACACTTATAGTAATATATATAAAAATGAATGTTTGTGTGTTTGTCCTTTATATACTCAGAAACTATTGGACCGATCACTATGAAAATTTGTATTTTTTCTATGTAGAAGGTTTATATGCAATGCCCATTGATGTAACTCACCACCAGGCTGTACTGCAAGATATAACAGTTATCAAAGCGCCTGCACATTATGAACTGCAATTACGACACAGTTACGTTTATTAAATAGCCAAACACTATTTGAAGGCAAAGAAATATACGGGCAAAGCTTAAGAGACGCGTGCGAAGCCGCGGGAAACAGCTAGTGCATAATAATTAGGTGTAATGTATTTGTAACAACTTATTCTTTCAGCCATTTTAAAAGTAGTTTTATATTTGTCTTCTATTGAAAAGTTTTTTTTGTTTTTGTTGTCATTACCAGCAGAGAAGTGTTTCTAATTTATGTTTGTTATTGAGTGTTACTGTAGATGATATACACTTTTGTGGCTGGTATAATTTAAAAAAGGAGAATCTGATTCCATTTTGCTTGTCCTACTTTCTGACAATACTTGTCCTTGTACTTCTGACAATACTAGTTCTACTTGTCCTCATTGCCTACTGACTAAAATCATACAGATAAAAGTAACTAAACGAAACAAGTACATATTTTGTCATGTTTACTGTAATACGTTTATAACAATTATTAATACAATTTTATTAACTATGAAGTTTTATTTCATTTTGTGTAGATTAACATCAAATTGGTCTGCATTCCTCCAGAAGATTGATGTGTTCTCGGAACAAGAGTGGCTGCTATGTAATCAGAGCATCAGCAGCTTTTTATGGCTACAAATATGAGAGATTATGTTTCTTTGATAGCATAAGAGCATTTAATCTTGTAAGTTTACAAAGGACCGCTATCCTGAAATGTTACAACATAGTTTGAGGCCTGTTTAAAATCTTGTTAAGTCTACATTTTATTCAAATGAAGGCTTATAAAACATCTTATTATCAGTCTTTGTGTGAAAAAAGTCTATTCTATTAAGCTTGGTACACCAATTTTTTATGAAAACTACTGGTGCATTTAGGTACATTAGAGTAATAGTAAATTTGCAGTATATAAGTTTTTGATAGTTTTGAAGCAAAAAACAGATTTTCATATATTTTTTATGATAAATTATCAATATTATTTATCAGCACATGCAATTGTAATACCTTTTGATGTAAGAACAAAATATTACAAGAATGCAGTTATGTATGCAATGTTTTGACACAGTGTGTTATGCAAATAGGAAAACTTAGAATTAGTTACCTACGAACTAAGATTAGGTTTGTTAATATTGAGATCAATTGTACAAATTTATAACCTCAACTAAAAGGAAACTCATTGGCCATGTAAACAAAAGGCATTGCAGAAAGGTACTTGCTCTCTTCACTGATCTAGACATGATAATATTTTGTTTAAAAGTTGTTTTTCCTGAAGGTTAATGTAGTTTTCCGGAAGTTAAAAAATATTTATTTTGTTACATGTAATGGCAGCGGGGTAATTACTGGGTTGTGGAATGAGTTATCAATTCTTTGTGTAAATTAAGCTCTCTACCCAAAGATTTTTGTAGTGCACATCGATAATATAGGTTAACTGAAGAAAAACATCTCACACCATTAACAAATAATACTTATGTTTAGCCACAACATTCCGTATTTAGTAACAGATTCTCGTACCATATTACTATATTAACTACGGTACGTGAATTTAACAGTTATTCCGACCTAACAAACCACATCTTTTGACTGTTGAGAATGTTGTTCAGGAAGTTCATTGTGCAACAACTTGTTATTCATGTTGCACACTTATATATCTACAAGAACAACCAGTTAATCGTTTTGCTCAAATAATTGTTATGCATCTAAATAATGTTTAAGAAATTCTAATAACATAGTGAAGTTTTTTTTTAAACAGGGTCAACATATTTGAAATATGAACTACATGTAATAACTGGTCCCACAATAAGTTTTTAATGTTTAATATTTATCTTATTACAATTTATTTTTATTTTGTTCAAAGGTTTGAAAGGATCAAACACTTTTTTTTAACACTCATAAAATTGGTTAAATATAACAAAAGGGGCTATTTTCATCAAAGTATTGTCATCCATACAAAATCTGTTTTAGAGTATTACTATTATTATTAGACCTGTATAAACATTGTACAATAAGCATGTACTTTTTTATGATAGTTTCAGGTTTTTGTTTAAATTTTATAAACATTTCTGGAGACTTAACAGTCATAATATTTACAAATAATGTTGATACAGTAGTTGGACTTTTATAAAGATGTGTAAAAATGTAAATGTTATAAAGAATAATATCAATCAAAGTTTTAAAATAGCATATTTTAATTTTCATAAAAGGTTTTACAAGTTCTTATTTACAAATATTGATTTGATACTAGAAATATCTTTGGTAGGGAACAAAGAACTTGAAACATAGTAATTTTAGAACAAGGAGTATATGACAATAATCAGTAATTTTTATTTTTCTTGTGTGAGACATTCATTTAAAATTACAACATTCTTCATTTTAAGCCTGAAACCCCACAATATACACTTTAGAGCTAAAACATTTATCAATGTAGTTTAAACAATTAGATAGATGACCAGTTCTAGGGTTCATTATATAATAAAATTTAAAATATAAAAATTCATAAAATATATATTACTTATTACACAGTGTATTTATCTCAACTACAGCATTCTAAATAGTGATCAAAGATTTTGTCTGTTTTAGGAAACGTTTGGAAGATTGGCAGCAGAAGAAAACATAAATACTACTCTCTTTTGAAAATGTACATATAAAAATAATTTTTAAACATACCATGAATATTTTCTGCTTATTGTCACTTTTTTAACCTATCCTTATAATTAATGTGCGATGTGTACTCCCAAGCGTAACCTTTTTTATTATTATAAGTCAAATAATTACTGTTAAAGTTTTATGGTTTGAGGATTATAGTTTTTTTAACCATCTGTTATGTGTTTACAATGATAAAAGTACTATCTTTCACCTTGTATGAAACAATATAATATTTTCATCTCAATATCCTTATTTTTTGTGAAATAGATAAATTATTTAGAGTTTCTCTTAATAATACTATAAGGTAGTGGATAATTATTGTAATATGAAAAAGGAGGATTTTGTATTTTACACAATTGGGTATTTAATTGTAAATCATTATATCATAAATATGGATGAACAAAAATTAATTTATATTATTTCTGTATTTTAGAATAAGTATAATTTTTTAATATCAGGTTAAAAGTTAAAGAATTTATTTGGTGTTTATTTTAACTACATATGGAAATTATTATACAAATTTGAGTGTAAATATATTAAATGTTTTTGGTTCATTTAGACATTATAAAAATTGAAATAATACGTTTTATTCTATATACAAGTAAGCTATATAGCTTGTGCTGTAATATAATTTTGTCTCTATCACACTATTGTGAAACCCAGTTTCTAAGTACGTACATGGTGGATAGTTCTAATGTATTATGAAGAATCTTATAGCTGGGTAAGTATCCAGAGTGCTGTTGAAGGTTCATACATCAGTGGATGGAAATTTCAATGTATATTTGGTGATGATTTCAGTAGTAAATTTATAAATGGAGTATATTTTATTTCAATAAATGTATATTTATGGAAACTATTGGATGTACAGGAAATATCTTGTGGATATAAATGGATGTGTAAATGTGCATTAAATAGATGTCTGATGGATATTCTAAATATTCATACAGGATGCAGTAGATATAATATACTGGTCATCTGGTAGATATTTCAATTATCTATAGATGATCTAGCGTTTATACAGTGTACATGGGTGGATTTATCGAATGTACATTAAATACGCAGTGAAAATCCACAGGATATGCATGGTGGATATACAGAATCGAGAAATTGAATATCTTGTGTATATCCTGTGGATACCACTTATATCGTTTATATCCATGGTGGACATACAATGTATGTGGTGTATTTATCAAATATACATAGAATATCCATAGAAGAGCTACAGGATATACAGAATCGGGACATTTGGATATCTTGTATATATCCTGTGGATAGTTCGAAAAGTCTTTATTCAATAATTGTATTAAATGCATTTATACATTTCATCTGCTTCACAAACCACGTGTGAAATTAGAAAGAAATTTATTTTATTATTTTAGTCTATCTTTTTCTCTTTGTCTGAGTGATGGCTAAGATTTTACATTCCAATTGTTAATGCAGATATAAGTAATACAATAAGCTTTACTATTATAATTTTATACTTCATGCATAATAAGTATGGACTTCAAGATGTTAAATATTTTCATATAAAACTTCAATTTCGTTAAGAAAAAATTTAACTATATAATCTGTTAACATGAGTTAGATATTTATATACATAATGTAACAAACAAGCCAATAAATACTCAACAACTAATAAATAAATATAAATAATAAATAATACAACTAATAATAAATATATAACAACAATAAAGTTCTAGAACATAACAAGCAACAAATAGATTTATTCATAAAATTACAATGATATAACATCCGTTTGAGGAACCAAAACAAATAAATAACAGCCATAAATATGTATACATACTCATGCATATTACCACCACTATATATCCATTGTATATCGTGGATATTCACGGTGCACATACAATGTATATACATTTGATAGGTTTTTGCTGTATGGGATTCTTCCACCTCTTTGAAGTATTGCATCAGAGTAGGTACAGAGATACATCAACATGAAGTCGGTTATATATCTAGTTGTGACCGTTCCTTGGTAACCCCTGTTGAGAGTTAGTCTAGCAGAAAAATTTAATTTATATATCTGTCCATAAAATAGAGCTTGCTAGTGGCATATTTTGACATAATCTAAGTACAATGTTTGCTCCAATATCAAAATAAGAATTATTATCTTTATTTAAAGATAAAGTTGTATTACCTTTACCTTCATACAGCAAAATTCAGATGGAAAACCATCTGGTGTGCCCAACATAAAGTTTTTTAATCCATATGGATTGGGCTTTCCCTTTACTCTTTAGTTAAGTGATAGAGAGGGCTTCTTAGTCCTAACTTCACCTGGTAAAATAAGACATCTTTACTTTACCCTTTGTCTCATTCGGTCAGGGTTGGTTAGGTAGGATTAAATTTACTCAGGTGGACAGTAAAATAAAAAATAGATCTCTGCTTGCACTTACTCTTTATTTTTTTTGTGCATTGTACAATATCCTAAAGTTTTTAGTGAAAGTTCTGAAACAGCTGTGTGTGTGTGTGTGTGTGTGTGTGTGTGTGTGTGTGTGTGTGTGTGTGTGTTTTATCTTACATATCTCTTTGAGAGAACAATTTTTCAGAGCGCAGATAGACAAGAACTATAAAATAAATGGTGCTCTCATTAAATTCCAACGGCTAGACAGCATAATTTATTTCCTTATTGGCATTTTGGGATTGAATCCCATTGGCTTCGAAAAAACTACTTCGCCGTATAACTGAAGTAATGCCTATAGAGTTGACATTCAATTATACCCCTTTCCTTCATTGCAGTTCAAATAAACAAAAACACTCATACATATGTTTAGTTTTGAGTCAGAACTACTATTTTTTTTAAACCTTAATTACACAGTTCATTAATATAGTGTGTTGGATTTTTTGTTGTCGTTTTTATAGATTGGGTGTCATTTATTTGTCTTTAAGTTTAGTTTTTTTTATATATAACTTACCAGTGGTGTGTATTATACACACATCAAACAACATTTGCTATAGTCATACTGTAAATGGCCTTACTGTTAGAGAATCCATAAAGAACTTATTCAATCTACTACTGAAAAAAATATATATTTAACTACAGGACAGAAAGAAGTCTTGTTTTTTAACACTGGTGTAAGTCAGTTCATTAGTTCCTGTTTTGCTGTTGGCGATTACCATATTTTTGGTCAGTGTTATTTTCGTGTGTCTGGCTGTGTTTCTAGTGTAGATCTTCCTGTTGATACAGATAAAGGTACTTGCGCTTTCTACTGCTGTTGTGGGTGTGTGGTATGTTTCACGCTATTAGGTATGTGGTTCAGGTATGAAGATATGTTATGATGTGAAATTGGTTACTCCGTATTGTATTCTTTGCAGTGTTCACAATTTAAGATCTTGGTTTTAGTATTTTTATAATCTTGCCATGACGCTTTAGATCAGTGATCCACAAAAAATCACTACATTGAAGATGGCCTAAGTTTTCACTCCAAGTCCTCTGTCACAGTTTTTCTTATAGCAAGTGGGATAGGTATATTATTTTTAGCCAAACAGTAGGCCTAATTTTTATCCTGTAAAGGGCAAGTTACATCTTAACCTTCTGTCATACAACGTTTCAGCAGGACTACAATGTAAATTCAATCCCCAAAGCTATATGATACTCAAGGAGTGCAATTTGAGTATATTGTTCCTTAATTAAATGTCTGGCTACTTTCATAGATGGTTTAGCGGATCTATTTGCCTGTCAATACCATGGTATACTCGTTGATATTCAGAATCCCCATTCCTTGAAACAGGCAAGTTGTAGAATAGCATCTCGTGAAAACACATTCCTGCAAAATTTGATTATATATCAAACGATCTTATCCCTTGAAAATGACTTATTTCTAGAAATTTTTTTATTATTAGTTAGCACAAGATATCACTGTTCACTGATCAGCAACTTTGAATACACCATGTGATGCCACTTTCCATGAATAATCTGGACATTTTGTTAATAAAAGAGGTTCATATTTATTAGACGAGTTCTGTACACAAATAAGACATTACTTTAGCTTATCCTTAATACCTTTCGAAATGCCTGGCCGCTACATAGTCCTTTGAGCTCTTCTTCGAGTCTTAGTAATTACCTGATGACCGTTAGATTTCTTTTTCAGCATAACCAGGCGAGGTAGATAAGTATTGCTAAATGCTTATTCTAAGTGAAATTTCATCTGCATCACCTGCTTTATGTACTGAATAAAATTGTTGAATTTCATTAGACAGTTTTGAATTATTTGGGGATTATTGACAAGTAGTTTTGATTTCATAAAAATGGGGTTATTGCTTTGAGAGTTAGCAACTCTTGCAACATTTTAATCAGTTGCTTGTATATCAGCCAGACATAGTTGATGTACAAATGCATCTGCTCCTTCCTCTAATTCATTGTCATCTTAAGACGATATGGTTTTCCGAGATACAGTGTATGTGATTCAAATATTTTTCCTTCTCACAGTCATCGGTTAATCCGCATTCTAAATCGTTGGAGCTTTAGAGGCAAATGATCAAAATCCTTGGTTCAAATTGTATAATGTTTTCTAATCAAAAGGGTTTTTGAATTATCCCCTTTTATTTTTTGGGGGGAGAAGCATCATTTCCCCAAGTATTTGATGATGCTTCTCGTTAAATATTAGCATAGTTCTGTTCAGGAGTTGTCAAAGTTCGAGAAATGTAGGCTATATACTTTTTCTCGTTTCCCTCTCCTTCCAGTAACACAGCGCATAACCCTTGACTTGGAACTAGTTGTCCACAGCTAATAGCGGCCTGGATGAGAACATAATTATGTGTTTCTTCTGTTGCCACACTACCAATGCAACATCCCTGTCGAACCCTTATAAACGATTTCCACTGACAACGACCATTAGGTTGAAAATCGAATGTTTCCGAAGGCGGTAGATTGAGACTGAATGCATGATTAGCAACCTTATTTCCATTGTTTATCGGTTTATCTTTGTTAGTTTTGTTCAATATCAAATCATTGGTTATCAGAATAAATTTTAGAATTTACACACTTTTACCAACGAACATAGCTCTTTAACATTTCAAAAATATAGTTACCTTCATTTTTTTAAATTGAAGGTACTGTTGAATAAAGATATATTAAAGGTGGTGTATAAAAGATATGGCTACAAAATACAATAGGCTACTTCTATTTAAAGAACATAACATAACCAGTTAGCCAGCATCAATACTTTTTACATTTGTCAACAACGAACAGCTGTTTCTTAGTATTAATCTAGGAACTCAGTCTACAGAATGCTTATAGACAAAAAGTATAGCATTTAAAAATATTATTTCATTAAATAGTTACATTTACACCAACTTTTATGTTTATTATAGTATGATAATTTATTGGTAAATATCTCATGCCAAATGCTTAAATATTTTCCCACCAACCCACTATTGTAGTTGATCATCTCCTCAACGCACTATTTCCCGCGAAACAAAATATCCCTAATTATATGTTTTTTTTCTATGATGTAATTTTATACTGACAATTAGTTAATTGTTGTACTAACCACTGGTAATGTTGACAGCAATTTAATCTGAAACGATTTGATTATCTTTTTTAAAATTCTAAATATTTTTGTTTTTATTATTTACAAAATAATTGTATGTATACACTTTTGTTACAGACCTTATACTGCTTTGCATATATTCTTAGTTTGTAGTTATAATGAAAATTAATAGTTTACAAATACATATGGAGATTTTTAATCACGTTCATAACAATGCTAAAACTCAAATGATTGCACTGAGTTTTTTTAGGTAAATTTTACTTTCACATTCCTTTATTCCGTTGGCTCCCTGATCTCTTAGCAAGTTGATGAGAACGTCTTCCTTCAGCTCAACCTCCATCTTTCCATCAGATCAGAAGCGGTAAAAAGGTAATGTCTAACAAAGAACTTGTGTTGAATTAATGTTAATTTAGATCAATTTAGAGTTCTTGTATTACCTACCTTCAAAGTGTAATACTAAATGTAGTTTATTTTACCTAGCCATGTTACTAGAGGAATATAAAACTTTGTGAATAAATGCGTTTCAGACATTTCCCATGTGCCCATGGATACAGTCTTTCAATTTTCTTTTCAATGTTAACGAAATTATTTGCGTTAATAGCTCACCGGTTTTTATCCCAGTGTACTTATTGGTTTTTTTAACTTATCCTGTAGCAGAATAACTGCTTTATCAGAGTATATTTGAATTTTATATGGACTTTGCATTAGAGAATCTTGACAGCTCACTTTTTATGCAGCATCCTTTGCATGTCTTCTATTAGTATTTAGACAAAACTAATCTCAATATAATAGACAAGGAAAAATGTTTACAATCGTATAAAGCAAAATTAAACTCGGTTTGGGTCAAGCCCTCTGAGTGACCATGATTGCATTTTCTCTCAACTTTAATACTGAGTGTCACCATCTCTCAAATTGAGATCTTGAAACTGTTGCTATTATTTTACTGGGGCTATTACTAATTAAGTCGTAAGTTGTAGTAGTCTGACACCTTTTTAAAACAAGGTGGGCCTTGTGATCTTAGATCATTGCATAATTATAATTTTCTTGTTTTATGCCCATTAACAACAGGAAATTTACAATTTTCTAGCACTTTTCCGTAATAGGCCTATAGATGTAAATATGTGTTATGTTCAGAATACTTAAGTTATTTCTAATCTGTTTAGGTATTTATTTACAATACCGTGACCATGAAAAATGGACTTTTTTTCATGGGTTGGGCATTTATAGCCAAGTATTATTATCACAGGTGCATATAAAGTGGGGGGAAAGTATATTATTGTATTATATTGATGCCTTTCGGGCATTATTGCGTTAAGGATGGAAAATAACCGACAAAATTTTGTCGAACAACACTTGGAGGGTTAAGGATCAGGGGCATCACAAGATCTGGGATTCGACTTTTGCAAGCTCGAGTTAATTTTTTTTTCTAAAAGAGCAAGCAGTGCGCAGCACTGCGCAGCGGGCAGGCATCGTTGGACAGGATTAACGTACTAGATTTCAGTAAAATTGCCAGATGTACTGTCAAAAACAGAGTTTTCAGAGGATTTCAAAAAATCGTAACTCCTTTGATTTTCGTTTCCGACGAATTTTTTTCTTCACTATTGTTTTCAGGAAAAAATTGTAGTTTTCAGGGAAAAAAAATGAACATACCTTCCCATGGTCACGTTATTGTAAATTGATACCTCTGTTATTCTAAAATTGCTACAAGTAGTATAAAATGTCATTCTGATTTTAGAAAGCTGTAACTTTTCAATTATATTTAATATTTTTATACGAGTCTTTAAGTAATTATTTTCAAAATATTGTACTTTTAGTTTACCTACCTCATAGGCCTGTGATAAAAGTGGGGTAGGGTACGATAAAGGGATCCGGTTTTTTATATAGAAGAATGTAATCATCGATACCTAACTTAATATTCACGTCTCAAATCCTAGACTATCAATCGATATAAAAGTATCTAAGTTATAGTCCTCGATAACACTTATGTAAAATTGAAATATTACCTTACGTGTAGGCTATTATTTAAAAGTGTTTACAGCTGTTGATATAGATTATATAAGTTAACTACGTTCAAAATAATTAATCAGTATTGATTGATTAGGCCTATATCGATGGTTATGAGTAAGTATATATCAAGTAAGTACTGGTCGTTTGCCAATTTCAATATAAAAAACCGGGTCCGCTTATCGAACCCGAAAAGTGGAATAGGTATAAATTTTCCACATTAACTGTATTAACTAAAATTTTTGTACTAGGGTCTTGAAATAATATATTATTAATTGAATGTTCTTTTATTACATTTGAGGGCTGCAGTATGATAAGCGGCTACCCCCACACTCAGATCATGATTATCGAATTATATTCAATCATCGATATACAGTACCATCTAAGCATCTAAAAATACTGAAAGCTGGTTTTAAATCTTGCTAATTTATATATAACTAAATACAGGGTGTAACTGAAATACACCGACAAACTTCAGGAGGTTGTTCCTGAGGTCAAAACGAACCAAAAAGTTCCTATAAATGTATGTCCTAAAATGCATCGTTTTCCGTCTGTCCGTCTGTTTGTGTTTATTACATTAAATTTTTTTTCTAAACAACCATTAAAGGTACAAAGTTAAACTTTTCAACATATGCTAACCTAGTAAAGATTGTCAATTTAAAAAAAAAATTGAAAATTTTTACACAACAAAATTCAAAATGGCGGCTAGTTAAAATCTTTGATGGTGAATTTCTCAAAAACTACTTCCTGTATAAAAAATTTACTAGAATATAAAAAAAATAGAAATTTATTTATAAAACGAACGGTACCTCATTTTTTGAAATCGCTCAAGAAATAAAAAAGTTATGGCATTTTTCTTAACCTAGTAACATATCACATTTATAAGTTTTTTTCTTGTTTCAAAAGTTAATGTAAGTATTTAGGCAGTATAAAAAATAAAACTATATTTTGGGTTTAAAAAACTTTAAAACATGATAATTAGTTTTAAATTTTAGAAACGACATTGTAACAAGCAATCTACATGACTCAACTTTCATGGTTTAAACAGCTGAATATGTTTTCATGTTGAGACACAGCTGATTAGAACAACAATGAATTCAGATAAGTAAGTCATTTCCTTGTTTATTTTTGACAAGATATGATCTGTTACTTTCACTTGTAGAAACATTATTAGTCGATAGTGCTCTTATTCTATTGAAGATGGCAGGTTACCCATTTAGCCATCAAGCTGACATGATATTTATGTACGGAAAAGCTAACGGTAATAGTCGCCTAGCATCCCGCCTGTATTACGAATCATTTCCAAATCGACAACAACCTACTTATTCAACATTTGCTGCTGTTTTCAACCGACTTCATGAGACTGGCACTTTGTTACCTTCTACTCCAGACCGAGGTGTACAGAGACAGCGTAGAACTCCTGATTTGGAAGAAAACATCTTACAGCGAGTAGAGGAAGATCCAGGCGTAAGTACTAGGCAGTTAGGAGCAATACTCAACGTAGACCACATGACAGTATGGCGAGTTCTACATGAGCAGATGTTATATCCGTACCATTATCAGCGTGTACAAGCCCTTGGTCCAGCTGACTTTCCATTACGTTTACAGTTTTGCCAATGGTTTTATCAGCAAGCTAACAACCCTGGTTTTACATCATTAGTTGTGTGTATACAGATGAAGCTTGTTTTAATCGAGATGGAATAACCAACTACCACAATATGCATCAATGGGCTGATGAAAACCCACAAGCCATTCATGAAGGGAGACATCAACAGCAGTTTAAAATAAATGTTTGGGCAGGCATCATTGGAGACTGTTTATTAGGTCCTTTTGTATTACCTGACATACTAAATGGTGAAAACTACAGACATTTCTTACAACACGAATTGCCTGAAATTTTAGATGATGTTCCCTCGGGTGTGAGAGAGCACTGTTGGTTCATGCATGATGGAGCTCCCGCGCATTTCAGACTAGGGCAATTTCTGGACCAAACTTATGGGGAAAGATGGATAGGCAGAGGAGAACTAGCCGCCATTTTGAATTTTGTTGAGTAAAAATTTTCAATTTTTTTTTAAAATTGACAATCTTTACTAGGTTAGCATATGTTGAAAAGTTTAACTTTGTACCTTTAATGGTTGTTTAGAAAAAAAATTTAATGTAATAAACACAAACAGACGGACAGACGGAAAACGATGCATTTTAGGACATACATTTATAGGAACTTTTTGGTTCGTTTTGACCTCAGGAACAACCTCCTGAAGTTTGTCGGTGTATTTCAGTTTACACCCTGTATATATATAAATTATAATATATAAAACTGTTTTCTAAAAGAATTCTACTATGAAAATACACCTCATAGCACTATAAAACAAGATAAATATTTCAAACTAATCTCATCACTACCACACGATGAAGAATAATAACGAGATACTTTGTATCGGTGCACTTGTGACAACCGAGAAAGCAATAATACATGCCACAGATGTTTGCCATGGCTCTTTAGGAGACGCAGAACTGACAAGCAGGTGGTCAGCGTAAGATGAAGGACGCTTCCCTCCCCCTGCAGTAGAGTGAAGGTAGTTTTTAAATACTTCCTTGGCAACCGCGATAAGCACCGAGCGTGCACCGGTCATTTGGAAGGCCTTTTTTTATACTGAAAACTCCCATCAGGCATGATTTTATAGTATCGGATATAACTGTATTAAATGGTGTTTTGGTCATAGTCTACGATTCTAATATATCCATCAAAGGTGTGGGAAGGGTTAAAAATACTTTTTGGACCAACATCTGCATATTTATTACCATTGTTCTTCTCGTCACTAACACTCACATTATATAATTGAAATAACAACAGCTGGCAATGAAGTCACTGGCACACTCAGTACATAATAAAATAAAAACCGCTGCCAATGATTATGAATATCTGTAGGGTAATGTTGTATTTGATAGTATCGATATTTAAAATTGATAATCATGATTCGATTGTGGCAGTGGCAACTTATTATACTGCAGCCTATTTGAGACAAATAAATAAATATGTACTTGTAAATAGAAAAGGTTAATAATTACAAGCGTTCACATGGTTTGACCTGGAATATAATACTAGACCTAGCAGGGAATTTTTTTCAGAAGTGTGTGGTGCTGGCTACTACCTAAATACAGAAAATGCTTAAACACTTGTACAGTGAACAGGATAAAAACTGCTGCATTATAATAAGCGGCCACCAACACAATCGAATCATGATTTATCAATTAGAAACATTAAAACCATTAAAGAAAACGTTGGTCTATAGATATTTATAATTAATCAATACCTGCTCTTGTTATTTCATTTACGTAATAATTAGGCTAGTGATATCGGCAAGAACAATGGTGATAAACATGCAATTACTGTCTCAAAATGTATTTTGAAACATTAAACAAGTTTTAAATGTTCTAAAATAATGAATGACCTTGCTCCTTTAAATTCCAAGTGTCCAGTTGGTAGTGAGGAGATGAAAACTAGAATAAAATGTGGAAATCAAATAGTATTCGCTGTAAGAAAAGTCAGAACAAACACAGTGTTGCAAAAATGCATTTTAGAAGACTTTTTGAACATTCTAAATTTTGGTATCATGCATATATTGAAAATCATATACTATTTTAGTTTGAAATGAAATGTACTCTGACTTTTTATAATTAATGAATGTAATTTAGACGGCATCAGTACCTGCAGAAATACCATGTCAGATTGGTTTATAGTAGTTGTAAGTACTACGTTGCTCAAACATGCTTTAAGTAAAGTTAGTTTTTTTTTATATAATCTTACACAAATACATTTCTTTTACATTTAAAAGTATAGCTTCGCTATAATACAATTTTAATAGCATAAAACGTAGTTGTACTCCAAATTTATTCAACGTAAATCATGTGTTTTGGTATTTGACTAATGGCGGCAAGTAGGGAGTGGTCAACACCCAAGTTTTTGCTACCTGTTACTTTTACTGGAGTCAAATCATTCTTACCACTGTAGACATTGAACTTCAATACAAGATCATCTATCTGTACAAAATTTTATATATATATATATATATATATAAATGTGTGTGTGTATATGTATATATTTTGGTATGTATATAATATACACTGGGAGAATTGAAATTGTTCTGCCATGACTCATGGGCTTATGTAGGGGTAAGTCCCTCCCGGGATAAAAGACAGAATCCCATTTCTATGATTAAATGTTCAACATCTCGCACTTTAAACACCCTATTATAGCTTTCCTCATAGTTGCATCGGTCCTTTGATAGGGACAAACTAATTAAAGGATTGAGAGGAATGTACCCTTGTATTGTTTGGACGAGGGTAGTGAAAACATCAATTGCATCTTCTAATAGTTATTCTGTTTTAGTTTTATGCACTGTTTGTAGCAAGTCTTAAAAAAAGGTCATTTTTGTTTGGAAATTTCACAATATTGTTAAAAAAAACATCATCGAACAATGAGTGGAAAAAGTCAATAGGATGTTGGCAAAGGGGATATTTCATAGACTGACTGGGTTGCACATTGGATTCTTAATTACCTTCATATTATCGTTCTCGTCGTGATTCGCTACTATCATGAAGTCTCATGCCGCTCTTTATGTTCATGTAGCATTATTATATGTTGTATAGCATTTAAATCTGTCAGTTCTTACTAGAGATGTTTCACTACAGTTGTACAGATTGTGGCCTTTTCTGATTGTTAAGTCACATAATGTTCGCTGCACTTGTTTGATTTGAAATTGCGAATTTAGCAATATGAGCAATCGGTATGTATCCACGCTTTGTCACAGACACTGTCTGTCAGTGTCCCATCCCCCATCTACTAACGCATAACACCCCCTCCCTCACCATCACTCCATCACTGTCACTATAAATCTTCAAAGTGAATCTGTATATAATCTACAAGTAATGGTTTTCTTATTGTAAACTCCAATACTTTTTGTGTTTTGTTAGATACTATGTATTAGTACAGTGCACTGAGTAATGTAGAATAAAGTGTATTTAACTATGTTTCAAACATTAGGCTTGTTGTTATTTAAATATAATGGAGTTAAAACTATCTTTTGAGTTAGAATATTTTTTTGAACAGTGTTTGGTCCTAATTAGTTCGGATTAGCAGGACTCTACTGTATTTCCATAAACAATTTGTCCTAGTTTTTTATTGGTTAAACAATTTGTCCTAGTTTTTTATTGGTTAAAAAATTTGTGAAGAAAACAAATACAAAGAATTCTTTGATGTGTTTTACAGTAAACTAATCTTTGATATATACTGCAGTCTTCATATATTACTAGTCAAATGTGTATAGTATATTCATAATAAATTTCTGATATGTGATTTTTCAAATGCGTTTTTGTATATTTACAAAAGGATTTTATAACTTTTTATAGAAAACTTCAATTGATCAAATTTAAAATTCTATTAATATCATAGAAAGTTTGTGGAGAATGAATGATGTTTGGTTGTATGTTACTTACAAGAATAAAACATGAACATGCTTTTATTCCGAAATTCCAAGCATTATGAGCTACGTATTCCAGAATATTTATTTACATACAAAATAGCCTATCTTTCTTAGTGTGCTCCAAATAGTTAATGGCAGTAGTATTATCTAACATTTATTATAGATTTCAGCAATTACGAATCCAAACTATTTAGTATATTTTGGATACACAAAATTAGTTCCCTTTGACATTATGTAGGACGGCATATTTACAGTAGCAGAAGGAACAAAAATGGAAGGCCCCGGGTACTAATATGACTCAAGGAACAACAAAACAAAGTAGTGCAGTGAGCTTGTGACCATTCCAAATGGAATAAAGCAATGCACCAGACATGTAATTTGATACAGCAGGAAACCATTGAGGGGCAATGGGTCCAGTTTTGTACTGAGGGGACATACAATACAATAATGATTAGCTATATAAAACTTGTAAATAATACCTAGACTGAACCAAGAAATCAGGTGTACTGTATCAGGTTTATATATATTCATACCTTTGAATAACATACTGTGGGGCTGTAAATATTATTACTGTAATTAATATATAAACTATTGAAACGGATTTTCCAATAGTTGTTTTACGCTGAGGAAACATGGATTCCATTGTAGGCAATTAACCCTTTGAGGTCTCAATAAAAATTGCTTCGACTGTCCTCAGGTCGTATTTAATTTCTGTTAGTTTACAGTTCTTTGAACAATACACAAATGCAAGTTTTAAAATCCCTTTTTCTGCAACTTTTTTATTTTTTTCTCTTTATATATCAATGTAAATAACCTAAAAAGAATGTTTACATTATCTTTATAGTATTTTTTTTATAACTTTAAGTAACATTTAAAAAATATAAAAAAGAAGTATAAAAATATAAAAACATAATTTTTATTTTTTTATAAGATGTAATAAACCAAAATTACATGAATACAGGTGAAAAGGCACTAGGATCTCATCAGATACATGTTATTCATTATATGATATTATTATATAATACATTATATATATTATAATTTTGCCTTAGTCCAGCCCTAGGCCTACTTTGGGTAACATGTCTAGCTCTTCCTCTTAGTCTACTAGTTTGTAGCCTAGGCCTAACTGTATTATTTGCATCTCCTTGTCCTACTTCTATCACATTATCCACGAATTGATCAAATTCTTCCCCATCATTACCTAGTTTTCAATCTAAACACATCACTTTCGTCGTCTAGGTTACCGGCGACTAGGTTACCGTCATTTACCACAATGTTTTCAGAAGAATTTTCATGATTCAACTAACAATCACTATCACGGTCTTCTTCAATAATCTGTTTTTCATTTTGGATACTAATTTCACTAAAAACACTTATCACAATCATCTAATTCATCTAATATTTCGTCATCGTCAGTAAAAACTTGTACTTGTACCAGCCATATTTGTAAACACGGCGCAAGTGCAGACGTCAGTTGTATTGGTCTTCTATTTTCACTTCCAATGCCTCCTATAATATCGTGAATAAAGATCGACGTAGCATTCACGTAACCAAAATAGAAGTCCAAAGTACCAAATAACTCAAATACCGAACAGCAATAGGTTAGAAATGGACAAACAAGCAGTGACTATTATCCGGTCGACGACCTATTGTCGACATGCGAGCGTTCAGCGAAACTGCCGCGGTCGACCTATAGTCGACGACCGACCGCAAAGGGTTAATGATGATAAAAAATAATGATCCATTATGAGCACATTGTGACAATTTAAAAAGGTCTTGGTAACCACAAATACTTTCAAGAACCATTTCATGTATAGAGGAGAGATGTATTGATCAGTAAGGGAATTGGTAGTTAGAATTGTCACTCGATCTCTTGTGCTCCAAACACAAGCCTAAAATAAAATGCTGCCAGACTTTGACTTTTATTATTCCTTTACACTGACCTAAAGTGTATCAAGTTTACTAAAATTATGCTGTCAAATATTATGGAATGTTACAGAGAAATTTGTTATATCATTGGTGCTTATTCTAAAACTTTCACTCTCCGATTTCAGGGTTTCAAAATACTGCTCTTGTAACTAAAGCCCAAGTATTCAAAATTGGATCAGGAAATTGGAATATCTCCTAGTGACCTCTTATAACAGAAGTGCTTAGTATGTAATTTAAATAGGGTATGCCAGTAAATACTAATCCTAGTTATACAGTAGGAAATCAAAGTTGCAAGTAACTGCTTGTTATTTTTATAAATATTTAATCCTGCAATTGGCGAACATCCATTATTGGATGTTTAGTAATATTTTCAATGGCAGCATTCAATATCAGGTCTTTTAAAAATAAAATATTGTCAGTAGGTTATTCCTTGGTTGTTAGACATTATAAAGTACAACAAAAAACATTTTATTAGAATTATTTTATTGTATATATTTGTCAAAACTAATCAACAGAATCAACTCACGTTCATTTGGCCTGAGCTACAAATTAACACAACTGTATTTCTTATTTTAAAATAATAGAACCTTAAATTCTACCATTTCCGTTTTATTCTATAAACCTGAGAAATATTAGCTTTTAATTACTACAGTGCAGCCAACATTATAAGAATGATTTAAGTTTAAATTTTAGGCTTACATACTTAAATTGTATAATATTATACTAAAAACACAAAATTAATGAATAAACCTTACTTAATTAATAAACATGAAAAATTATTTTTGTTTTTTTTTCAGAGAGTATTAGTATAGTAATTGAATAAAATTATATAAAATCATTTCACAACATGTCAATATCTTCCTAATACTGACCTGATCATTTTTCTGCTTTCCCCACAGTTTATCATGTTCTTTAGCATTTGAGCCGTGTTTGCCTAAAATTTCATTTAAAAAACTGTTGTGCATAATGTTAAATAAATGGAATGAAAGCATGGGGTGTTGAATTTCATACTATACTTGATTTTCTAATAAAGTATGAAAAACTGTATTGAACATCCAAATCTTTCGGTTCACACCACATATTGGTTATGACAACTGACAGTGTAAAAAAAAAATAACAAAGTTAATATGTAATGGTAAAAGAAATTTTGGCACAGTATATTATTGAAAAATTACTCTTTCACTGGCTATGCACAAATTTTGTATGTAACACAAACTTTTGTTTCATTATCCAAAGACTATGCTTCACATAATTAAAACACTTAACAAGTAAACATAAATGCTGATTAACACAACCTTTTAATCCATCTGCCAAATAGCAACTGATAATCTACATCAGGGAACAAAGCTTATAAAAATGTCATCTCTTGCAAATATTAAAAGATAAAGTACCTATCTACTAGAAATGCAATTTTATAATTTTTGTAACTATTGCATTCAGTTACCTTTAGTATTCCAAATATTAACCATCCCATTGTTAGTAGTAGTTTTATCTGACCAGTAGACCTCTGTTTACATTGATATAATTAGAAGTGTTTTCCATCTGAAATTTGATGTACATCATTTTAAACAGCTGATTACAAACTTTCTGCAATGCACTGTCTATGGATGCTTATCGTATTTGGTTAGTTCATGTGATTTGTAGAAAAATCAGTGACCGGTCGGTGATAGCTGTTTATTGCATCACATGTTGTCATCATTCTGATTGTTATTAGTTAACATGTTAGCTACACAATTAAAACTAAAACATTACAACTAAAAACCAGAAGTGATATTTTTACTGTGTTAATGAGATTATATTTTGAGATAATACTGAACATATATCCATATTGCATGTATGTAAATAAGGGTGTATATTTGCTAAAAGTACATTGAATTTTTATAAAATATATATTTTGGATAAGTGAATTTTTAGTTCCTTCTTTATGTAAAAGGATTGCAAACTTCTACTCATATGTATTGGAATAGTACATAATATTGTCTACTTCTTAAATAGGTGTTTATACCCCACTCAAATGTATTGGAACAGTATATAATATTGTCATGGATTCAGGGTTGGTAAAGAAGACTTTCGTCGCTTGTCATAATTTGAATGAGCATGTCATCCTCTTCTTCTTTGTTGTAATGAAATCACATGTCCAATCTCTTTTTGTAGTTTTCTACAGAAAGTTTGTTTATTCATTGAAAATACAGTTTTCTGGATTTTATGATTTTCTGATAGGTACAATATTTTCCAAATTCATTGGAAGTAATCATTTTTGTAAATTTTGTGTCTTTACTAATATTTTTTTACGTCAATGCTACCCATTACAGCATGATTACATATGGTTAATCTGAATGTCCTTCATCATGAATATTTTGAAGCCCACACTTGAACTCTCTCATCCATTTTTACATTTTATCTTTGTTCAATGCATTCAAATCCAACTATCTATTGCCAAACACTTTTCATTATAGCCATCTGTCATGTTTTTTTTCTTATAGATAGTTATAGTAATTTTACTAAAACTATCTTTTTCATACTAAATACTAATACTAAAGTTTTGACATGGATCCATTTTCTGTAATATAGAAAAAACAATTTATAAACATTGGTTAACAATGCAAAAAACAATCAACATATAAAATTTAAAAACTTAATGTAAAAAAGTCTTCAATAAAGTATAAAGTTTTCCGTTAGTTTATTTTTAATGTATCTTTTAAATAAAGGAAGAGGGAGTTCTTTCTTAATTAATTTCGGTAGGTAAAAGTTACAAAATCTAATACTACTACCATCAATATTTGAGTATGATGCTGTATGGACAACAAAAAAAAAAATTAATTTGAAATGATTTTTGGTTTCATGGCTGTGTACATTTGAATAATCACTAATTCTGTATTTATTCCCCCTTCATAAATGTACTATTGGAATTCTATTCTTTAAAATTAGTGGTGAACGGTGCCTGGCTTCAGGCATGATTCGCTGAAGCTACATTATCACAAATACTACAAAAAGCTGGAAATGAATACTTACAGCTGATATATTACTAGCATTAAAATATGTATCACTGACCATACATCACATGAAGTGGAAGTTTCAATAATCTTGAAACATTTTTAAACACACAATGAAGTCGCATATAGGTCGGTTATAGAACTGCAAATAGAACATGCTTGTTAGCAAGAGATCGTGAGAGGTAACTCGCACATTTGTTACAGTGCTTGCCTGAACCATATAAGTGCAAGAGACAGTGAATCTTACTCAAAGAAAGATATCTTACTTTTTAACTTAAAGAATTAATGGCATAACACTTTCATTATTCTACAGTAGCAGACTGATTACACATGTCGATGTTTAACTCAAGTGTTAACATCTTATCAATTTATTTTATTTCTTAATTTAATGAGATTCATACGATTAATTCGTGTATGTGATAATTGGCTGATCAAACAACTAGTCCATTTCAGGTTTTGTTGTGTCAGTTCATAAGACGGTACTAACAATTAATATGGGAGTATGGTGAATGCTGGTCATTAATATGGGAGTATGGTGAATGCTGGTCATTAATATGGGAGTATGGTGAATGCTGGTCAGTTACTTGTAAGTGGTTTTAAAAGATTACCTGATAAGGGAGTGATTATAGGGCAATTTTGTTGATTGACACAGATGGCTGCAGAACCTGAGCGAGTTGGCGATGCCTCCGACGAGGTCGAGGAGATGGAGGACGAGGAGGAGTCGGGCACTGGTACCGACCTCAAGTCGCAGATCCTGCGGAGGCCAGATCTGTTGGCAGCCATCCAGGGGCGACTGCACGCAGAGATGTTGCAGGTGGGTAATTTTATAGATCCGTTATTACGTTGTAATTGAACTACTTGGGTAGTTCATAAATGTTTGTGAATTTGGTGAATACTGTGACAAGTTACAAGTCATATTTAAGTAATTTTTTGTAAACATTGAAAAATATTGCTTTTATTAAAACTTTGGCTTTGCTCAATAGTGAAATTGTAAGCAAAAAATAACATTTTTTCATGGACAGTTCCCTTGAAATAAAAGTGTAGACCAACAAATGATAAACATTTAAATCACCCAAATATTCTAAGTCTTAGGATTGAGAGTAGATTAATCTATGAATACAACATTTTTAATCAATCGTGTAGGTTTATTTGTCAGATATGATACACAAGCAAATATATTTCATGATTATAACGTAATGGTGAGTATTAATCTTGCACAGTTTAGTAAATTATACTTGTACAATTATTGTGTTCCATTGGCAAACTTGTGATATTACATCACATTTTTAAACCAAAGTTCAAGGACATGTTTTGAAATCACTTGTATTGTGTAAATGTGTATCATATTGGCAAATTATGTAATTTGCTAGTTCTGTATTGAAAACATATCTGCATGAAATTTTATAACAAGTATTGTGTTATAAGGTATATGATTTCATCGAGGCAACATATTGCTATAGTAGATATATTATATGTGAATAAAATTCAATTTATCTAGTAATGAACGCTCTTTGATACCATCTCAATGTATTGTTCACAGCGGTGCAGGTGAACATGATAATGGTGCCCTTTTGTTATTTTTAAATCAGGTGGAAACTCTTTTTCCCTAAAACCCTGTTGTTCCCCTGTATACACATAAATGTGTTTTAACGAAATTGCAGAGCTCTAAACAACAATTCCTATGGTTTTATTTGTAATACTATATATGGTTTGCTAATAGATTCTGATTAGGCATTATATTGAGTTCAAATTGCTAGGTTAAAAATTTTAAAAAATAAACATTTGTATCTTATTGAATGTAAACTAAAAATACAAAAAGTTCTGTTCTTATTTAAAATTTGTTTTTAATTTTGTGCGACATAGGTATTGTGAATTTTAAACAAAATGGTCTATCAAGTTTTACTTGAATTTCTAAAACAAACACAAATTTCTTAAATAGATACTTTTATCAGCAATTTATTTGAATTCATAATTAGACACAGTAGTAATAATTTATAGTAGTAAGAGTTCACAAAAGTAACTGCAAATTATCTAAAAAATATTGAACATGCAAAAATCGCCCACAAAAAAATTCAACATTCACAACAATAACCAACTATGTCAGTGACCTATTCACTGAGTGTTTTCATAAAAAAAGTAGTCATAGTCAAACCACTTTATTCCATAATATGTCAAGGTACAAAGGACAGCATTGTGCAATAACAACTAAATGCTAGTATTAATTAATTTAAATATATTAATAGAAAATTGTAAAATTAGTTCATTTAAATGATAACTTGCTTTTTAACAATTTATCTTAAAGTCTTCTTAAATTAATTAATTGGTTTTTATACCAAAAACATTTCTCATATTAAAAAAAAGATATAAAGACAACTTAGCTACATGATTTGTAAATTTTAACAGATCTCTTCCCACTACAAATTTTGTTGGTTAATTATGTAAATATCTCACACTTCAGTAATTTTTTAAAATTCAAGATTGTGATAATCGGTATATATCTATTAAAACAAGTATTATGTATGTATATTAGTATATGACACAAATATTGATTTATATTATTAATTCAAATATTTGTAAACTACATACTGTCAGAATTCCAAGTTAAGAAAAAATGTTTCATAGAATCTGTATAGTAAATGCATTATTACTCTCGAAGATATTTTGTAGGACCAATAACCTATTTAAATTGCTTATCATTGATGCTTCATAAATGCTTATCCCGTGAGTATAAATGCTAAATGTGAGTGGATCAATGAGAAATATATTAATTAAGGTGTGCTTAAATTAAGTTTGGCCATTTGTCGCAATGTTTATAGGCCAGTAGACATATTATGAGTAACGTGAGTACATGTTTATCCCAAGCTAAATTCTTATCTGTTTATAATTCCTAGAAACTTGTGGTCTGTCATTGTCTACAAAGATTTCACAGTTGAAATTTTATCTGGATTGTTTTGTAGAATATAAAATATAATTAAATTTTTCTGAAGTTAATATAACATTATTTTTATTAAAACAAATTCTTAATCGTACTTAAACCAATATATGATAAAATTTCAATATTTTCATGCCTCTGACCAGAGTTTAACATTGGAATCATCAGCATACAGAATCATGCAATGCCTTCACTTGCATCACTCCTGGCAAACCTCTTATGTAACAAAAAAAAATATTGGCTCTAGGATAGACCCCTGGGACACACCATGCCACAGTATCTGCAGTTGTGATCTATGAGCCCTCATATACTGACATTTCTGAATAAAAAATATCATAAACAATGTACAAATAAAATACAATTGTGTTTTTTTTATTTCAATGTTGAAACATCTTTGGAAAGCATCATTCCAAGTTCTTGTGTAATCAATTTAAGTGAGTTAATACAGGAAATGCTCAATCAGAATTATTTTTTATATAATCCTAACCAAGTCCTTGAGGTTCTGACTTTGCAAATTTGTTTATGTTTGTAAAGTAACAAATAAGAACTTGTATGTCAAATTATTGTGAAGTCTACATTATTGACAGCTTCATAACTAAATTGACAAGATAAGAGTGACAACTGCATGCTATAAAGTATTACAACTTTATTGTTTGAAATAGCCAATGATGTACAATATTACCCAGACTAAGAATTGAATAGACGCCGTAACTGGGCTTTCAGTACAAAGTGAAGGGGGCTTTTAACAGGCTTTTTAAGCACCCTCTTAAAAGAATGAAAACCACTGTTGCAAGAGGGAACTCTGTCCAGTTTGTACGTATCTTATACACCAGGGCACATTATTCAGTCCTGACAGAGCACACGTTTTGTATTGGTTTTTTAGTTTGACATCCTGTATCAATCCAATCATAGCAATCTTCAATAATTTTGACTCATCCTCAAAAAGATTGATTTTTTGATAACTTTGCGCACTTCCAGAGATTACTTAAAATACTGAACAGATAAATTCTATGTTTCTGTTTATTATTTTTTATGTATGTGTTAAAATTGAAACTGAAGGATATAATTAAAATGAAAGGCTATATTGAATATGGGTGTGTTGCAGTCTCTCCCGGCACCTGTGAAGCGTAGAATAAAAGCTCTGAAGAAACTGCAACTGGAGGCAACACATACAGAAGCAAAGTTCTACGAAGAAGTTCATGAGCTTGAATGCAAATACCACCTGTTATACACACCTCTCTACGAAAAAGTAAGTTAAGTACACCTAAGTTAGATAAGTTTTGTAAAATGTTGCAAAATATGTTTATCAGTTCACATGAATTATTTTCTGTCAATACACTTAAGTTTTTTTTATCACACACTTTAAAGCTAACATTGTATAAAAAGTTCAACATTATTATTTATATTGATAAGGTAGTCAAGTATGCCTAGTTTTATAAGTGAACGTAATTTTATTGCAACATTTCTGCTATTCATACTTTTATAGAGATTTCAAGAGTTTCATTGCTTCAGGAAGTTTGCATTTTATTTTATAAAAAAGATCAATTTCATGAATGTGAGCAGTTGAAACTTTTACGCTGTGCAAAAATAGAAACCTTGCAGTGTCAATTATGAAGACAATGCCAATCACAAGTCTGATAAGATGCACACCTACTTGTCATATGTGGTGTCTTGTGTGGGACTTTCACAAACGATAATAATTCTTGTTTTTAAATACAATTTATTGTCTTATTTTACAAGTTAAGCCTCCATTGAAAAAGTTATTCTTAAATGTACACACAAGATTTTTCATTCTTTGAAAAGTTTGTTTGAATGCTTGAACATGAATTGATTTTCACAACTTTTTTTTATTGTAATTAATAAAATTTAATGTAGCATTAGCTCATATGGTAGATTTTTTCTGTATGCCATTGAAACTCCACTAGTCAACATGTACGGTTAACAAAAGTAGCCAGTAGCAGTTTAAGAAAAATATCTACCAAAATCCGACAATGTACTGTAAGGGCTCTACTAAGAATCCAAGACTTATATACCTGTTTCAAAACAAAACTTTAATCAATTATTTGTCAATTAGTTTATAACATTTTTATAGTATTCAGTATCTAATATATACATTTATAATGAATGTGGAAAATATTAGTAAAACAAAATATCACAAAAATTAAATATTTTTTACTTTTGTTTATCTGAGAGGCATATGAATATACTGAACATACTTATTAGATTTCCTTTTACATTTTTACTAGGTTTTAGATCATTGTAGAACATTAAAGAAATGCTTTACTAAAACAAAATTTCAACTATCTTATCTTGTACAGTCAATAAAAATGCCAAACAAAATTTAATATATCTTGGGTAAAACAAAAATAAAGATAAATTACTTCCAAGATTTGAAAGAAAAGCGCAATTCTACCTGTTCTTGTGTAATCAACTTAAGTGAGTTAATAAAGGAAGTGCTCAATCAGAATTATCTTTCATGTGATCCTAACCGAGTACTTGAGATTCTGACTTTGCAGATTCTTTTTATTTTTTTTAAGTAACCAAAGACAACTCGTACATTAATTGTTGTGAAGTCTACATTATTGATTTTTGTATGGTGATTTTACGTATCTAAAATTATTGTTTTATATACTTATTTTATATCAGTTGAAAGCTCTTAATCTCGATGTGCCTCTTGTGGATTTTGCACTACCCTATTTCATACACACCCCACATGATTCCAAAGTTGAAATATTATTCTTATGAGAATTTTTGTTCTCCATCTGCAGCTTTTATCCTCTTCTCTGCATTGATAGAAAAATACAGATAGGTTTTGAGCAGTTATCTCGTTTTACTTGATAAATAGTAAATTGTGTAATTATTGTTGAGTCGATGAAAATATGTATACGTATTTATAATAAATAAATGTCCTACAACTACGCATGATTAACAATTGAAACACAATTTATAAATATTATGAAATGTGTGGTTGTGTACAAAATGCAGGTAATTTTAGGCGCTAGTTTATTAATGTTTTGTTTTATTTAAATAACATACTTTAAAAAAAATAGGCTTATTCAGAATTAAGAAATTTTATATATATTAGGTGTGTGTAGTAAAGTTATTTGCTAAATTTCTTCAAAGTAGGTTGTTAAACTAAATACAAGCAGTTTATAGAACTGTTTTGTTCGGTTTTTTTACAACACATGATGTTTGGGGTTTAACATTTAAAAATTATTGAAAATTCAAAATTAGTCAGTTTTGTGGCTAATGCTTATTTATATTCAGAAATTTTACCAGATTTTCACAAATGCAAATCTTGAAGTTTCTCTCAACGGTCATCACATACAGTTGTGATAGTTTCTCTGTATTATCATCGCACATACTTAAAGGAGTCACTCTCAATGGTGTTCTTGTTAAATTCTTTTTAGTGGTCATCATATATTTGCTGTATGTTTCGTTGATGACATTGGTTTGTAACCCGTTTTAAATTCTAATTTAGGAATAGAAAACGCTGTCATGACATACCGATCAGTAATTTTAATAAGAACAGAAGTATAATAGAACAATCTTTCTTATTACCACTTTTCTTTTCTCATTGAACTATCCTCCTGTTTAGAGAAGATCTGTCATTTCGTTCTGTTGATGTTTTACGGATTGTGGAATAAGTTGTGTATTTTTATTCGTACAGAAATAAAAACAATTTTGACAGATTTGAATCTTTTGTTTATGTTGTCATGATTATATAAATTCATTGTATTTTCTAAACTGCCCAATGTAAGACAATAAATATCCATACCACAGATATTTGGGATGTATGTATTAATAACGGGTTAAAATATATTTACATGAAGGAAGTACATATGAAATAGCATTGTTTATATATTCAATGTGTCTATATGTCATGCTCAAGTGTGAAGTGTTATTGTTGCTGAGAGTGTTGCACAGTTTGGGATTATTTTAGAGATGTTTTAGAGTGATGGCGTACTTATTAAAATGATAAAGCTTTTCAGTTATCGTTATGATTTTAATTAATTTGTGATAGTGGCATATTAGATGATTGCACTATGACAATCTTGAGATATTGGACCTACATGTGAAGAGTGAAACAATACCCACATTGTTATGTTTGTTCTAAATAACAGCACTTATGCCGGGGGCGGGTGAATCGAAATAAAGAAACACTTTTACATTTCTTAAAACACGGCCACACGAGGGGTGTGTGTGTGGCAAGCGAGACTGGGAGTTGACTGACTACCGGGCTCAAGGAATGCTCGGACGAGGCAGTGACCAAAGGAGAGGGTGGTTCAGGTGATGTCGAGTAAGCCAATGCCGTTTATTCAAAATCATACGATTAAAACAGCCGACACATTACGTCATATGGGGTGAAGGTGCACATGTTGCAATATATCTAAACTTACTAGATAATGATACAAAGAATATTCATATATAACACACATCATAAGCATAATTTGGGATAGTGGCATATTAGGTGATTGAACTATGACAATCTTGAGATATTGGACCTACATGTGAAGAGTGAAACAATACCACATCATAAGCATAATTTGGGATAGTGGCATATTAGGTGATTGAACTATGACAATCTTGAGATATTGGACCTACATGTGAAGAGTGAAACAATACCACATCATAAGCATAATTTGGGATAGTGGCATATTAGGTGATTGAACTATGACAATCTTGAGATATTGGACCTACATGTGAAGAGTGAAACAATACCACATCATAAGCATAATTTGGGATAGTGGCATATTAGGTGATTGAACTATGACAATCTTGAGATATTGGACCTACATGTGAAGAGTGAAACAATACCACATCATAAGCATAATTTGGGATAGTGGCATATTAAATAATTGAACCATGACAATCTTGAGATATTGGACCAACATGTGAAGAGTGAAACAATACCACATCATAAGCATAATTTGGGATAGTGGCATATTAGGTGATTGAACTATGACAATCTTGAGATATTGGACCTACATGTGAAGAGTGAAACAATACCACATCATAAGCATAATTTGGGATAGTGGCATATTAAATAATTGAACCATGACAATCTTGAGATATTGGACCTACATGTGAAGAGTGAAACAATACCACATCATAAGCATAATAAATTTGGGATAGTGGCAAATTAAATTATTGAACTACAACAATCTTGAGATATTGGACCTACCTTATAAAATAGGACATCATCCCTTATTCTGCAATGAAAGATGAGGTCATAAAGTGCATTTGGTTTAACATTTTTTATATGGACTAAAATCAAAATGGCTGCTAGTATAGCCGGCTCCTAAGGCTTACCAATTGCCAACATGTCCAGTTGTGATGATAACTGCTTCTAGATATTCTCCTCAAGTTATGCATGCTTCCAGTCATTATTAACATATGCTCTCTGATCAAAGTATACATGCTTCTAAATAATTTATGCTACTTTCCAGAGATCTACAATTATACAAGGTTTATACGAACCAAATGATGAGGAGGCTGATTTTCCTTCCGATGACGAGAAAGAAGAGGAGTTGAGCAATGAAATAAAAACCAAAGTCAAGATTGAGGATGTCACTGAAACGAAGGAACCAGTCACAGAGTAAGTAGACGTTTCTCAGTTGTTTATCGGCCACTTTCATAATGGTAGGGACAGTGTATTTCTTACCTTTTGATACTCTTTTCTTTGAAAATTTTACAATACGTTTTTTCTAGTAAAATCTTAATAGTTTACACAGAACTTGACTCCTGAAAAATATTATGTATCTCAATTAATGAGGGAACATTGTCATGGTTCACAAACATTATCAGACAGTCCTGGAACTGGTAGGATATGCCGTGGATGCATCTTAAAATTTGCTGTAGGAGGTGTAAATAAATACTTTTCCAGAGTAATGGAGCTTTGTCCAATTTTTTCCCTGGTGCTTGTTAACACGCTCTAATCATTTTGATAGAAGCCCCCGAGCCTTTTCGATTATTTCTGTTATAATAAGCAATTTCTCAGAAGATACATTTGCCTGATAAAAAGGTCCTCATCAACCATACTTTCAGTTTAACTAATGCTTTTATGACTCTTTTTAGCAATGCTGTAAGAGTTGTTTATTGACGGGTAAATTTAAACAAAATTTTATATTGATGCCAAAATTGTGGCCTTGCTTTACATTTCTATGTTATTTTTTCTACTAAGAAACAAGAATCACCAGATTTTTCTCATTCCCCAATTTGGCACAGATTCCAGTATAAATATAACCAAAGAATTTAAATATGGTATGAAGAGCAGGCTTACTTTTACTAGGCAGAAAGGGGATACTATTCCTCTTCTTCGTCATAGAAGAGATGTTAAGAAGAACACAGGCTACAGGCTAAAGGTGAGTTCTTGGAAATCCCCACGTTTAAGGGTTAAACAGATCAGATAACTAGAGCTATGGTATTACAGCTCAACTTCAAAAGTTAACTATGTAAATCTTCAAAAGTTAACTGTAAAATTTACATTTTAATGTTTCCTTAATTCATTAGCAGTAAACACAATGAAAGCTCAACCATTAGATTTTTGTCTAACCATTAACCAGCTGTTCCTTGTCAAGTTGGTGTTAAATAAGTTTCTTAGTAAAAATTTGACTTGTATGTATAAATATTGTTGATGAATTTCCTTTTCAAATCTAATGTATTGTTTAAAAGCCGTAAGTACACAATATAATGCATTCATAATAAATATGAAAATTACAGTAATACTTCCTTCTCCTTTTCCTTGTCTGTTAGATAACCTGGATTTAGATTTAGTCCTAAATTGTGAGCGGACCTATTAAATAATCCTTATTAGATATATTTTAATATATATCACATTATAATTATATATTGCATAAATATCAATTAATATTTTTACACTTGGATTGTTCAGTGAGGAGAAAAACAAAGCAAATGCCAATGGAATTCCTGACTTCTGGTTGACCATCTTCAAGAATGTCGGTATTCTCTCAGAAATGGTCCAAGAACACGATGAGCCAATCCTGAAACACCTCATTGACGTAAAAGTGATATTTTTAAAGAGTAACCCTATGGTAAGTGTGATATTTTATCTATGTAAACAATTGTCAACATTGTTAAGTTAAAAAAAATAATACAGATTTCTGTTGCATAGTCAGAATTTTATTGTGACAAGTGAACAAAAGAGCAAATAAAGATCCAAGTCCATTGTAAAATTAAGATACATTATGCTCTAACAGACTGTTACATAGTAAAATACTGTACCTCGTCATAACTGATGGAATAATAAATGCATAAGGTGCATAAAGTACAATAAAACAACTTGGTAATACATAATAAATAAGTTTTTATACATATATATTGTTTTGAAAGTTAGGCCTTTTGTTAAGAACTGTACTATTGAAACTATTTAGATTGTGTTTTTTGTTTGTTCCAGGGTTTTGTTTTGGAGTTCCATTTTTCACCAAATGAATATTTCTCAAACTCAGTTTTAACAAAGGTCTACGAAATGAAATGTGTTCCTGAAGAATCAGACCCCTTCAGTTTTGAAGGGCCGGAGATCTACAAATGCAAGGTACAGTATCATAATTTAAACTGTTTAGATACTGAATTTGGTTAACCCCTCTCCTGGCCAAAAGCTTCAAGTCACCTTGTTATGTATTATCATTGACAGAATTACTAAAACAATACAGAATCTATAATTTATCATAATCCCTTGTTCCTAAATGGCAACATACACATCAATGCATTTGGGCATAACTACTTGTTAAGAAGGAATACCTAATTTACTCCTGTAACTGTTCTTTTTTAATTAAAATTTTCTACTTCATTTTTAATTTATTGTTTATAATATTGTAATATTGAATTCAAAATGTTCCGTTAGCAGCAATATTAAGTCAACAAGAAGCAGTTTTGTATGCAAATTAAAGACATTAAACTTCATTCCCATTATTTGTTTAAACTTCATAACGCATTACAACAAAAAGTTTATTGATGTGATCTTAGTGAAGACTAGCATTAAATGAGTTTGATCCAGTTGTTTAATAGTCAAAACATAAAATTTAGTTTACTTGTTAAGAAGGAATACCTAATTCACTCTTGTAACCGTTCTTTTTAAATTAAAATGTTCTACTTCATTTTCAATTTATTGTTTATGATATTGTAATATTGAATTCAAATTGTTTAGTTAGCAGCAATATTAAGCCAACGAGAAGCGGTTTTGCTTTTCCATACGATAATGTTGCTAAACTAATGCAAGTTAAAACTATCATTAGATACAGCAATTTTATCTTTGGCTACATCTTTTCTATCCTATATGCTTTTTGTATTCTACTTGAATTTTGGGGAGTTTAGCTCTTAGGCCTCCGTTTAATCTTTGTTTTGTCACATGCAGTGCTTAGGCTATTACCAATCATCCCACAGTAATCTGCATAAAACATTTCCGGGCGTAATATGGTTATTTAAGAAAAAAAAAACATTAATATACTGTTCAATTATCTGAGAATATTCCTGTCCTAAACGTTCTCATTTCTAAAGTTACACATTACTAGTATTATATGAATTGGAGGGAACTTCTCACAGTTTGCAACTTGTTGGCTCTCACATATGATCAAGTTGCTATATCAATGCAAGTTGTGACTACCACCAGTTGATGTTATCTTCTTGTGGTTTTGAATCTTGCGACATTTTCAATTCCAGTTGTTTCAGATAGATAATTTATCAATTCTACGATCATTAGTTGTGCCTAGCACTAACAATTATTTTTGCTAAATTTTTATTAAATTGTCAATATAGTTGGCAGTACTGAAGCCTATACTAGTTTGAAATCTCTGATGAATATATTTTGATTATTCATCATTCAACGCATACATAGCTGAAAAATAAATTCATTTTAAGTAGTTCTAAATCAAGATAGATTAGCTACAGTTAGACTAGATACATTTTCTATAAATAGTTTTTATATTAGTGTTTGGTATTGTTCTGTGGGATTCGATGGGAGACAGCCTTTTAAAAATTAGAAAATGGAGGATATTTATTGAAATTATTGACAAGCATTTGATTAAAGTGTTTGACTTTACCTACTAATTCCTTTGATGATTGAATACATTTTTATAGTGCGATCTCTAGTTGCACTGATACAACTGACGATAACCTGAGGGACATGTCATTTTATAAATATTAACTTATGCATCAACAAATTTCAAAATCAGGAAATCATTTAAATAGTGTTTTGTTTGTCAGAATTATTTTTGTAGAAATTGAGAGGGAATGGAAACTATAAAACTTGGTACCCTAGTTGGCTTAGTACCTTATCCAGTTATTGGAATTAACTTGGTATAAATCTAGTACAGTTGCAACGAAGCCAAGGTGAAACCTTTTGGTTCTCACCTACGATCTAGTTGCTATATCAATGCAAGTTGTAACTGCCACCAGATGTTTCCATGATCTTGTGGTTTTAAAACTTTCAACATTCAACTATTCCATTTCCTGTATAACATGTTACAAAAACATTCATCTCCGTGAAACTTGTATCTAGTTAACTTAGCACATTATCCACTGACAATAACCTCAAAATATGTTGGTTTATTAGTGATTTCATTATAACAACTCATTATTGGAATTAACTTTGTATAAATCTAGTACAGTTGCAACGAAGCCAAGGTGAAACCTTTTGGTTCTCACCTACGATCTAGTTGCTATATCAATGCAAGTTGTAACTGCCACCAGGTGTTTCCATGATCTTGTGGTTTTAAAACTTTCAACATTCAACTATTCCCTTTCATGTATAACATGTTACAAAACATGTATCACCGTGAAACTTTTATCTAGTTAACTTAGTACATTATCCACTGACAATAACCTCAAAATATGTTGGTTCATTAGTGATTTCATTATAACAACTCATTATTGGAATTAACTTGGTATAAATCTAGTACAGTTGCAACGAAGCCAAGGTGAAATCTTTTGGTTCTCACCTACGATCTAGTTGCTATATCAATGCAAGTTGTAACTGCCACTAGGTGTTTCCATGATCTTGTGGTTTTAAAACTTTCAACATTCAACTATTCCCTTTCATGTATAACATGTTACAAAACATGTATCACCGTGAAACTTTTATCTAGTTAACTTAGTACATTATCCACTGGCAATAACCTCAAAATATGTTGGTTCACTAGTGATTTCATTATAATAACTCATTATTGGAATTAACTTTGTATAAATCTAGTACAGTTGCAACGAAGCCAAGGTGAAACCTTTTGGTTCTCACCTACGATCTAGTTGCTATATCAATGCAAGTTGTAACTGCCACTAGGTGTTTCCATGATCTTGTGGTTTTAAAACTTTCAACATTCAACTATTCCCTTTCATGTATAACATGTTACAAAACATGTATCACCGTGAAATTTTTATCTAGTTAACTTAGTACATTATCCACTGACAATAACCTCAAAATATTTTGGTTCACTAGTGATCTTATTATAACAACTCATTATTGGAATTTATTTAGTATAAATGTAGGATAGTTGCAACCAAGCCAGTGTGAAACCTTTTGGTTCTCACCTACGATCTAGTTGCTATATCAATGCAAGTTGTAACTGCCACCAGATGTTTCCATGATCTTGTGGTTTTAAACCTTTCAACATTAAACTATTCCATTTCACGTATAACATATTGTTACAAAATGTTTATTTCCATGAAATTTGTATGTAGTTATTATCCACTGACAACAACCTCAAAATATGTTGGTTCACTCGTAATTTCATTATAACGACTCATTATTGGAATTTACTTAGTATAAATGTAGGATAGTTGCAACCAAGCCAGTGTGAAACCTTTTTGTTCTCACCTACGATCTAGTTGCTATATCAATGCAAGTTGTAACTGCCACCAGGTGTTACCATGATCTTGTGGTTTTAAAACTTTCAACATTCAACTATTCCATTTCATGTATAACATGTTACAATTGTAGCAAACAATTGTATCCCGTTTAGTCCTGTTATTTTGATAAAAATTTAATTTAATAATTTAAAAGTTATAATGATCATTTATTGATTTCATTCTGCCTCTATGTGATAATTTAATATAAGCAATAAATTATTAATTAAATAAATTGATAATAGCACTGTAAACTAAGTCAGACTAGGTAGCTAACCAGTCTGTTAATAACAATGCTAAAGCAATGCAAGCCAAAGTGCCATAACATATATTATATTTGTCATGGCTCATATCTTGCCACATGCTTGTCAAATAATTTCATTATAGTTTCACTTCTACATATAATTATGTATATATTCCTGATAATCACTGATTAATTCTGTCCTAACAGGGTTGTACTATAGACTGGAAGAAAAACAAAAATGTCACAGTCAAAACAATAAAGAAGAAACAAAAGCACAAATCTCGAGGATCGGTCAGAACAATCACCAAAACTATCCAAAATGATTCCTTTTTCAATTTCTTCAATCCTCCAGTCAGTAAGTAACATTTTTAATATAAATTATGTAATTATAACAGTCAGTAACACGTTGACAGAGGCACACACACCTTATAGCGGGGTGGTTCTCAATAACTGTATAGAGCCGTTGGTGAAGGTATCAATCATTATTTTTTTTTAATGCTTTACACTTGGTCATTATAATCAGCAAGGAGGCCAAGATTAAACTTGAATCAAACCTGTTTGTTTTTATAACCTGGTACAGTAGAGTCCCGATAGTTCGAGTCTCGATAGTCCGAGGTTCCGTTAAATCCGAGCCAACACATGTAAAAAAATAAAATGTGATATTGACATATTTGTACAACACACTCGAGCGCATGTCTGTAAACTGAGTGCTAGGCTACTTGGAGAAGCCGGCAGCCTGACTCATCAGTGCCACTTCATTTGCACCGCCGCCCCACCCCCACCCTATTGTCAAGGCCACGGAACATCGCGCCCCGTATTGTCTAAAAATAAATCAGTTCGTTGCTCATCACGTTCGACTGCGGTACGGTTGTTCTAGATTACGATCGCAGTGCGCTTACCCGTCTGTTATTTACAACGTACAGTACTTGTTGTCTAAATATTAAGTTTTAGTAAAAAAGTATTTTCTGAAGTGTTTATGTGTTCATTGTACAGTGAACTATGAGTTCAAAAAGTAAAAGAAAGTTTGTACCGATAAAAACAAAACTAGAAGCTCTTAAAAGACTTGATAAAGGTGAAACGTTAAAAAAATTAGCTGCCGAGTACGGAGTTGGTGAAGTGACAGTTGGTGACTGGCGAAGGAATCGCGATAAAATTGAAAAATTTGCATCAGAAAAGTGCTCGGAAAAGTGTACTAATGAGCGGAAGTCTATGAAGAAAGCAGAGTATGAAAAAACTAGCGAGGCCCTATTTTTATGGTTTTGTCAACAAAGAAACAAAGGTTGTCCTATTTCCGGACCTATTTTACAGGAAAAGGCATTGTACTTTCGCAATGAAATCAATGAAGGTGAGGAAGATTTTACGGCAAGTGTAGGATGGCTTGACCGTTGGAAAAAACGTTATGGCGTGAGGCAGTTAGAAATTTGTGGGGAGAAACTTTCGGCGGGATTCCGAGGCAGTTGTTCAGTTCTGTGAAAAGTTAAAAAATCTTATTAACCCTTTGAACCCCAGGCGACGAAATATCGTCGCCGAGAAGATATGCGAAGATCCCCGCGGCGACGATGTATCGTCGCCAATGAAGTTGCGAGAATCCCCGGGCGACGTAATATCGTCGCCATGGTATATGCGTTTAATACATATTTATTTGAAATCGTAAAATACTTATTTTATGAGTATTAATACATATTTATATGTATTTTATTAAAATACTATTTTTTTAATTTTATTTATTTACTAATTTATTTATTTAGGTAATATCAGTGATTTTTGTGTTGTACGCCTAGAGGTTTTTACAAGTCGCATGCTTTTATATAAAAATTCAAAAAAAGTTTATTTTTAGAGATATCAATATAATTTTTTTTGTACATACACAAAACTAAATTTAGAAAAATAAAATGTGGGTGCCCATGGTAAAAATATTTCTTATTTTTTAATTAAAAAATCTTAAAATCAATTTTTTTGCCTAAAAATTTATATACATATATTTTAAAATTATTTTAATGCTGTTAAACATTTTTTTATACTTCAGACTAATCTTTTTCTGTGTATACAATTTCATTCTGGACATTTTGGTGTGTAATACAAGACAATAGCATAAAAAGTAGCAAAAGTATTAATTTTTTACAAACAGTATGCAAAACAGCTGTTTCTGCTCCGGGGATTCTCGGTAGTTCTTAGGTCAAATGATTTTGGTACGTTTTTTTCCACCATCAATATTTTGGTCTGGGGTTCAAAGGGTTAAAAGTGAAAATTTAACACCTGATCAGATTTACAACTGTGATGAAACTGGTTTGAATTTTAAAACTTTGCCATCAAAAACTCTAGCTTCACGGGAGGAAAAAGCTGCTCCGGGTCACAAAAAAAGCAAAGAGAGACTGACTGTGCTAGCCGCTTCAAACGCGTCGGGAAGCCATAAATTAAAACTAACTGTCATTGGCAAGTCTGCTAAGCCTCGTGCGTTTAAAAACATGTCTATTTCAACGCTTCCAGCAACTTATACAAACCAAAAAAAACGCATGGATGGACAGACAAATTTTTAAAAACTGGTTTTTTAGTGAGTTTGTTCCTGAAACCAAAAAGTTTTTGAAGAAAAGCAACCTACCCTCTAAAGCCATCTTAACACTTGATAACGCAGGATCACACCCAGATGAAGGGGAACTGCAATGCGATGGCATACGTACGATGTTTTTGCCACCGAACGTGACCAGCCTCATTCAGCCTATGGACCAAGGCGTACTTGAAACTTTGAAAAAAAAGTACAGACGCCGTCTGTTGCAATCAATGTTTCAAACAATTGAAGGAGAGGCAACCATAAAAGATTTCCTGAAAAAAAGTCACAATCAAGGATGTTATTTATTGGATCGCTGAAGCTTGGAGCGAAATTAAACCAGAAACAATCCAGAAATCATGGAAGAAAATCGGAGTGTGTAAAATTGAAAATGATGATGAAGATGACGATCTACCGTTAATAAATTTAATAAACAGACTTCCTGGTTGCAATGGGACAAATCAAACTGATATTGGAGAGTGGATGAGTAGGGACGAACAGTTAGAGACAACAGACGACACCATAGTTGAGATGGTCACAGACATGACAGCTGACGGGAGTGACGAAGAAGAAAGTGTGCAGGAGACAGACCCGGCAATGACTCACAGCGACGGCTACGCGGCACTGGATGCGGCCCTGCGCTACGTAGAGCAGCAAGCAGAGGCGACAGCGGCAGACACGTTATTGCTTCGGCGGTGGAGAGACATGGCTGCCCGCAAACGCTGCAGTGTGGTGAAACAAAAAACTCTAGACAGTTTTTTTAAGTAAACATTGCATCTTTGGACCTCTGTAAGTAATTTCTTAATGCTGGTATTTGTAATAAAAGCATATTTCTTTTGTTTGCCTTCAGTTCTAATTATAACCCAATTTTTCTCAAAGTGTTCCGTATAATTCGAGTTCTTCACAATTCGAGGTACATTCGGTCCCATTCACCTCGGATTACCGGGACTCTACTGTATTTGCTTTTTATATATTCTGATGTTAGAAAAGTGGTTATCGTGAACATTTTTTTTTTTTTTTTTAGTCAATTTACCTCTTTTTGGGTTTATTCGTGGCTAATAAGCATTTCCCGATTTAAAGAAATGTCTACTAATTTTCTGATATAGTCTATTTATATAGAATAATTCCATATTAATTTTGCTGTGCTTTAACTTAAATTCAAAATATATGCACCCAATAAAAATTGCATTACAAATAAATACAGTTAAATATTATTAAATTAAATATCATTAGGGTGATGTTTGCCGAGGTAGTTTGCACATTCAGACGAGCAGGTGCCGGCCGTAATAAACAAAACTTGCTCAATTACATCAGTGTTTAAAAATTAAATATTTTAATAATGGTTTACAAAATCACATGATATAATGACTGAGAGTTCCATAACGAGACCTTATATACTAAGTTTTTGAACTGCTCAGCCTGGAATAAAAGGTAAGATGGTAAATTTATGAACTAATTTTTTTTATATAATTCTAATATTGTAATCTAAACAATAAATTATTAACCAAATAAATTGGTAATAGCACTGTAAACTAAGTTAGACTAGGTATCTTACCAGTCTGTTAATTACAATGCTAAAGCAATGCAAGCCAAAGTGCCATAACATGTATTATACTTGTCATGGCTCATACCTTGCCACATGCTTGTGGAATAATTTCATTATAGTTTTATATATATTTCTGATAATCAAAACCAGTACACCTTGTTTAATAACCTGGTCTGAATCGAATCACTAGTTTCCGAGTTACAAATTTTCGGAATTGCAGTTTGGTTGAAAAGTGCTGAAAACCAGTATCTCATTCGTTGTTATCGACATTAAAACTGGATATATTGTTTGTTCATAGTTTATTTATATGCCCAAACGCAGAAATAAATAAGTTAAAATTTTATTGTACCTGTACTGGGTGGATTTATATTATCTTTCCAACTCAGGTATTCATAAATATGGAATCGTTTTTATTTACAAACGACAAAATTCATAAGAAAAGTAATATTTAAACAATTTTGTTTCGTGGGTCTCTAGTTCTCAAATGTATCTCAATAAGAAACTGAGAAGAATATTGTTCATTTTTTGAGCTTCCACTCCTAAGAATTGCACTAAATTCGCCCATAGATATAAAATTACATGGAATACTGTAAATGGTATGTACACCTTATTCACTAAACAGTTGTGGAAACTTCATCAATAATACGTTTAAAAACAGAAAGTGCATGGTCTTAAATTAATGATAGTGACATTGAATGTGTTTTATAATGGTTGTATTTCAAACCACTGCTGTCAAGCTAAATTACATGTGTCTATATTCAAATTTAAAAGCAGTGGTATAAATAAGTGTTAACATCCACATTCAGAAGATAAATAACTTCAATAAACAACCACTTTCCTTACAAGCTCAAACCTGTTTTAGATTTATTACCTGCTGCATGGCAGGACTCTTTAATCTTATCAGTTTTGAGGAAGTCCAATATCATGTTCAGTTTTTGGTTAGAATTAACAAAGTTAGATTTAAATGCATGATTGTTTGTCAGTTTTATATTCATGGTTGAGACTGAAGAGATCTAATTAGAAGTTGCAAATACAATTTTATTTGAGACTAGGTTTAATGTAAAAAGTAATTGAGTGCCTATATTTTATTATGATTTTTTTCAACAGTGCCAGAAGATCCCGATGCAGATGTAGATGAAGACACACAGTCTTTGCTGACAAGTGATTTTGAAATAGGTCACTACATCCGAGAAAGAATTGTTCCTAGAGCAGTCCTCTATTTTACAGGTGAGGTGGTAACCTACTATATATTTTCTTTTTTAGATAACAACTTAACACATTCACTGTTAACACATCTGATCGGAGAATTAACTATACTATTTCCAGGTATTGCTGTCTCCGATCGGAGACCTAACCGATGAAGTCACATTTTTATGAATTTAATGTTAAAAATTGTTTTGTTGCTGTTCCTGGAATTTCATCATAAGGTATTTTTTTATCAGTGAATGTGTTAATTATTGGTATAGGCTACAGGGTGTTTACTAACTATCCGGTTTTTTTTTTTTTTTTTTTTTTTTTTTTTTTTCAAGGAAAACAAAATATGTTAATAACCATGAGTAGGGTATGATAAGTTTACTGTTTCTCTATCTGTATGTGTTTTATTAGCCAGGCTTGAATCCTCTAGGGGCAAAAATGACTTGGAGCTAAGAATAAAGAAAATTATTAATTAGTTTCAAAATACTGGTTGTTTTAAAACTGCATGTTTATATGTCCCAAGATTTTAAACCACAGACAAAAGATAAGTTAAACCTTATACTTTATGTTTGGCTCTTAAGTTGGGTCTAGACAAATAAATATACAGAGAACCAAACTCTAAACTTATATGAGCTTTGAGTTTTTAAGTAAAGAAAATAACCTACAGAAAGACAGGCTGAGAACCAACACATGTTTATTGGAACTTCTTTGTGATAAACAAGAAATCTTAATTGTCTTTAAGCATTTATGACAACATAATGGTCAATGTCACTTCTTATAATTAAATAGCCTACTTCTATCACAGATTTAACATCCCGTAAAACAAGTGTAATAATTTAAACAACAAAATTAGGTAAAAATTTGATAAATTAACATGTTTTTCACATAGCCTGAAATAGAATTGGATAATTCGTTGTTGTTTGCAAAAAAATTAGACATTTCGGGATTTTTGTGGTTTTATTGGGATTTATTGTTCGATCCTCTTAATTTAGAATTATTTATCTGGTTTCACTTCATAACACTTTCAATTTTAGGAGAGGCACTGGATGATGAAGAAGATTTTGAGGAGGAAGAGGATGGAGATGAGGATGAGGAGGATGAAGATGGTGATGAAGAGGATCCCGATTTTGATCCCAACGACCCGAGAATACCTAAAACGAAAAAGAATGGCACTCCAGCAGAATGCAAACAACAGTAACATCTGAAAGTGAAAGAATCGTAGCCGGTGATACTTTCAAAATGTTAATAATAATTTGTTAATCAACACTCTTTCTTATCTTGGAGACATGTAATTGGTGAAAACCACTTTTCATTTCAAAGAGCAAATTGTTATTGTTAAGCATATTTTTAATCTTATGTTTTGCATTGATGTGTAACACATTGTTTGCTTACCCTAACTATATTATTATTTTTGGAAACATATAAAATATAAATAATTTTTTTAATATGAGTTTTCCTTTTTTATACCATGAGTTCATGTACTTTAAGAATTAGCTTTACGTGAATTTTACACATGGGTGTGCAGACGCACACACATACAAACACAAACGAAGTTAGTGGGGTTTGCTGTCACCAATTTCTTCCATTTGTGTTGAGTATGAGGCAGACAGTCTGGAAAAAAGTACTATTTTGAAAAAATGTTACTCTTACATGAAAGATTATGTACATTAAATTACATGTACTGGCACTTAACATAACTAGTTATGAGCTTTAGCACTTTTGAAGGCAAATTTTGAATGTTAACATTTTGCACTTTTTTGTCTACTCATGTCAAAGATTTTTGAGCACGTCCAGTCCCTCAGCTCCCTATTCAATTCGGCCCTTAAGACCATAACATATAGCCCAAATTAAATCATTATCCAATTGTAGCTGGAAAATGTTGCGAACTCTCGGCCTAATAGGGAACTATATAGTCAAATTCTGCCATTGAAATACTAGTTGAACTGATGTGCATGGTTACGCAATTGCTGAGTGGAGACGCTAACTCTTCAGTCCACTACATGTTGCCCGGCGAGCTGAGAGGACAACTACCTGAGATTTCATATGAGACAAGGGAGAGATAAGTAACAACCACACTAAATGGCTTTATGAGTATAAAGGGTTAGCCATTTCCCCACCTATATCGGATGTCGTCATCATCGTTCGTAGTTATTGTTTCTTTTTCATACTGTCACTGTTTCATGACTGAAAACCTTGCTAATAATAGATTGTCAGGATGAATGAAAGACACATTGCTACAATTCACTGTTTTATTAGTGTAAAAGCAATTGGAATACATTGAATACTAGAATATGTTCTGCATTGTTGTTTAACAAAAGTTTACATATTTATTTATCTTGCACTGAAATTGAAAAAAAAAAAAAAAAATGAGTGTCCAAGCACAGACCAGGCTGTTCCGGACTTAGGTGCAGTAGTATATGTATCTTTTCTAGTATATACAGATTGCGTATCTTTCGTAGCGTCCTTCCACTAGCAGGAAACTACTGGATGCAATATGCATTCCTGGCATCAGTTGGATATCTACTCTCATTCCTCGACAGGATAGACATAATCAGGTGGTAGTAAGCGTTCAACCACAGGTGAGTCGCTTTATTCTAGAAAAAGCTTTTGATCATGTAAGAATTCATAATGAAATGGGCTAAGTTGTAAGTCTTAGCCAGTAATGTTTACTAGTCAAGTATAGTCTCCTACACTGGCTGGGATGGTACTTGAAGAGAGCGAAGCTCAATTTTCAACCGAGTATGCTGTAACACAGTGACAGCTGAAATCTGCTGTTTATCTGTGTCTGAAGATACGAAACCTGCTTGACTAGGTGGAGTATGTGCCAAGGCATAAGGAAGTACCTCTAAGCTATGCACCTCTGCTATGTGGTTTTTGTAGTTTTATGTTGTTAATTACTCCAAAAAAAGTATAAAGTAAATCTAGTATAGATGGGGCAAAAGATATTTTGAAAGGTTGAGGTTACTTCTTGCCAGGGACCCCTTCAAGCATTGCTTGCTATCCAAAAAAGGAAAACTGGATTAAGAACTGTTTCCAGGATACTTACATATACTATGTTGAGTTGGATTGACAGTGTAACATAATTTTAAATTCTTCTTTTTGTTTAGTTTAAAACTTCAGTTAAAAAGATTATTAAATTATTTCAAAGCTTGATAATCGTTTGGTTGTAAAATGTTTATCAACTTTTAAACCGTTTCCTTTAAGCTGTTAGTTCCCAGGTTAAGTGTTAGTGAGGGCTTCTTAGCCCTAACTTCGCCTGGTAAAATAAGACATCTTTACTTTACTTCTGATCTTTGATTCCAAAATTGTTTCTGATTTGTTTAAAAATTTTATTTGCATATTCACATTCTGGACAAGTAAAAAACGTGTGTACTAATGTTTCCTCATGACCTAAAATAATATTTAAGACAAAGTTGTGAAATATTGTGCTATTTTGAAAAGGTTACTATTTATTTTTGGAGGACTGAATCTAGCTTTGCATATGTTAATTATTTCAAATCTTCAATTTTACATTGTTAAGCCAAGAATATTTTGGTATTGAGTTAACAATTTTTGTGCAAAAATCCAGCTTTATTTTGACTTAATAGTATGCGTTAAACTATTTTTTGCAATGCTCTGGTCATCAAGTGGAATGTGATATTTTTCATTTTCATAACCTTTTAAAATAGCTTCTTTGGCAAACTTATAAATTTTTTATTACCCATAATGCTTATTTGCCCTGGTATCCATCATAAAACTAAATTTTGTTTGATATTCAAAACCTATTGATAGCACAATACTATAATTTGCCAGACCTTTATAACTATTTTCAATAGCTATTAATGCAGTTTGTGTCTGTAAAAATAACATAACAGAATAATTGTCTAAATAATAAAACATTTGATACATTTCAATTCTACCATATAAACTTATATTTATACAATGAGAACTTGGTTACATATAGTTTTGAGGAATAGAATAGGCAGCGCCTACTCCGTTATCACAATTTTCTGTTTATATGTTGTGTAGTATGTATTTACAACAGTTTGTTTAACCCCAATTTGTGACTAACCCTACAATATTATTGTGTATTTGCTACTGTTAAATAAAAAATATTTTTAATTCAAAAAATAACAAACATTTGCAGGCAGCTGGGCCTGCAAGATCAGTTTCAAGTATATCTAACAGAACAGCTTGAAGATATAAACTCTATTTTAAATAAACAAAATAATAATATGGATACTTCTGTAGGTAACAATATTAAAGAAATATATATTATAAAAGTAAATCAGACTCTTTAAAAGAAAGTGTGAAGCCAACCTGATCATTTCCGAACAAAACAGGATCCCCTGATCAAAAGAAACTTTACATGGCTCCTGTAAAACATTCTCAGGAAACTTGGTCCCTTCGAGGTTATTATTCAACACCTAGATAAAAAGCAAATCAGCTCCTTTCAAATTGGTAAAATCCTTAAGGTCAACCCTGATATTGATCATACTAAAAATTCTGGTACAAATATAACAGTAACTTGAAAATCAATAAAATATCCTAGTTTTAAGTCCAAACATAAAACAATACAAAATTGTTATATACCTACCTTAAGAGTACACTCTGTTGGAGAAGTTTTCGTTGACCGGGAAGGTACTGAAACTGACATGATATCTGAAGCGATAAGTGAAAGTCTCATACTTAAAGCATTTAGAATCAAACGTACTTTTAACAAGAAGTTAATCCACACTAAGTTTATAAAAATAGTTTTTGACTCGCAAACCGTAACTAAAGAAATTAATCCTAATCACATTTTAATGAAAGTATAACCTAGAAATATACCAGTTACAGCGTTATCGCTGTTTCATATATGGCTATGTAGCCAACTCCATGAAAGAACTACAGGATATGTCGGAATTGCTCGGACCCTTCCATGAAGGTGAGTGTATTCATTGCTTTGGTGAACATAGGAATAACTCAAGAAAGTGTCCTGAATACGTGAGACAGGTTAATATTAAGGAACAAATGAATGTTCACAGAGAAGGTTACTTTAATGCTAGCAAGTTTTTTTCCTATTAAATATAAAAGCAGGTCACAGGAATCCAGTTGGGTTCCTGTAAAGTCTTATACCATTACAGTTAAGGAAGGATTTAAACAGCCAAACTGAATACTATCAGTATTAGGTTTGTCAACCTTTCTGAGGACGCTGATAATGATTTAATAATTAGTACAGACCTAAGTCTCGTTAAATATCCAAACAGACATAACAATAAGCAATATAGGGAAAACCCAAGCAAAGCATATTCATATATAGTTATCCTAATATCCAGCCTAGTAACAAACCTACAAAAAGTAAAATTAAAAGCACTACATTTTTACTGCCCCTGAATGGCGAAGTGGATTTTTTAGACGTTAAAGCAAAAATTAAAGAGCTTAAAAATGTAATATTAAAGAGACTAACTATAAACACGTTTTTTACACTTACTTAAATTACTATTATTGGTAAATAAACACAAATTTTTCAATATTTATTTTATTGCAAGGTCTTTTGGAATCAATGATTCCATCCATCATCAGGCACTTCAAAAATGAATGACACCTAAATGATAGCATTTTTACAGAGCTAGAGAACAAAATTAATAAAATCTTATCAGATAATAATGCAAACTTATGTAGAAGCAACAATACTATAGTGGTGAAGTAAATAGGCCTAGTCACCGACTGGCATAATGTAGTTTTATCCCACTACAGTTTAATAGTAATGCATAATTATAATACAATTAATATGATACAATGGAATGCTAGGTCTTTTCGACCTAAGTGGACAGAATTTGTTAAGTTATTATACAACTAAAAAGTACATAGTGCTGTTCTACAAGAAACATGGCTTACTTAAAATGATTGTATACAAGATAGTAATTCACAAGCTAGTGTCTTTGAGTGCGTTAACATAAACGTTACTCAATTTGTACAGATTATGGCGGTTTAAATTAAAAACCTAACATCCAATTTAATTTAATTTAACAACATATATTGCCCTAAAGTTAACAGAATCAGTAAGAACTTTTGGTCTACCAATTTATTTTTACATGACAATGTTAACGCCATATCATGTGGGAATTTCTATGCACACAATTTCTTAACTGTAAAAAACATATACTAGGGGTAGATATATATTGGCTGCATTAAATAGCTCAAATTTCATATTAGCGAATTCCACTACAATTCTTTCTTTGTACTGTATAGATCACCTTATATAATAGAACTCCCACCCTTGTCATATATGAGGCTTAAGAGCTGGAATGTTGGTAATGATGCTATGGGCAATGACTACTTGCCAATTTTTATTGATATTGATATACCCCTAAAATATAACATGGGCGTATATTCACATAGAATAGTATTTTAAATATCAACTATAAACTGGACAATGTATAACAATACTGTTAAGAATACAGTGCTTGCACACAATAACTTAAACCAAAATGTATCTATTGAAAAATTTTACAAAATTATTAACAAATGTTTAAACAAAATATGTCGGCCCTAAACTGCAATAAGTACTAGGAAGCTCAGATGAGAGCCAGATATGTCACACAGAGTGAAAAGAATGCAGGATTGGAAAAGTTGTGTTCTAGTTTAAGTGATAAAAAAATACATCTGGAAAATTGTGAATAAAATAAACAATTGTAATACTGAGCATTACATACCCATGTCTCAACCAGAACTTTGTGAATAATATTCATGAAGCAAAGAGTACCAGATTTTGTTCCATATTCTTCAGCTCATCTCCCATTCTACATGTTCAGAACATAAGGTATGTTACAACAAAACCTTAAACATAAATAATGAGCTTAAAAAAGTAGTTTTATCTAAGAAGAAAGACATTGCACCTGGCTACTCTCCAAGGCAGTATCCATTTTGAGAGCGGTAAATGAATACTGCCTTTAAAACTCTCAAAAATTAGGAAATTTAAGTTAATGATAATATATTTATTTATTCTTAATCTATATTAATAACGTTAGGAAATAAAACTCAAGAGTATTTAGTATCATTTTTTTAATTAATTGAAAGATCAAACTATGTTAGGTTAGAACACTTGCACTGCAATAAAAATACACTGTATATAGTAAAAGTTAATTTAAAATCATAGCTTCAGACAGTACAAGCTTCCTACATGAATGGGTTTTTATGAGCTACATTAAAACAATCTAGGTAAAAAAAGGCATTACACATGTCATATTTTGTAGTAACTATTGCAGTGCTTTTGAGCATAGTCACGTCCATTGGACTTTGATAGAGTCTTATAGCACAAAACCACACCTTAGACGTGCTGAACGTTATGGCCTTGGCTTGGATCTCGGTGAGCTTATGTTTTGGAGTGCTTACACTTTGAGGCACGTCATCTTGTATGCCTTTGGACTCAATGAGAGAAACTGCAATCTTCTCTCTAAATTGAGTGATTTGCATTTGTCGTGCGTTGACAATATTAAGCAGTAGAAGGGAGTTGATCACAGCTGTATTAAGAAGCAGTTCAAACACAAATTTTTTGTACCACTTCACACTGCGACGCAGAGGACTTAAGGAGGAAGCCAGTTGGTCAGATAAATCAATGAAAGACAGCCTTATTTCACTGCACATTTTTGTTTTGGTTCCTCTCTTTAGGGGAACTTCAACACATTCATCGGTGTGTTGGGTTGTAATTATCATTACGTCTCTTTTCTCCTTCCACTTAAGGACGACAACATTGGTATTGCTCTGTTTCCCCAAAACACCTCCCTTTTTCAGTTTTGCATTTGTAAAACAAACTGGAGTTCCTTTCCTGTTCTTTCTTAGCGTTCCAACTAAATGAGTAGTATGTCGATTTAGGCTATGGGCTACAGCTACACTACTGTACCAGTTATCAACATATTTTCCGGTTTGTTTTTATTGTAAACCCTAAACCTCACTCTACCCCTAAAACCACACACTCCTTCATCGATAGTCGAGTTTTCTGCAGGATAAAAGGATTGAGAGTAGGTAGCAAATCAGTGATCTATGTATGGTCTTAGTTTGTGCATGGGATCATGGCCAGGCTTTTGTATGCGACATAAGTTGAGTTGTCACTTATGTGGAAATTTGCTAAAATAGCAAAATAACTTTCTCTACCCATTACTGAGGCTGCATAAGTTGATTTGATAAATGTGTCAGTAGACCAATAATCACTCAGTTTTGGTTTTTTACAATGAACATATACAATTGAAAAGAAAGTGTACGTATTCATGTAACTTCAACATTGCCCACTTTCCCCATACACTGTTTTTTTTTTTTTTTTTTTTTTTTTCAACTCAAGTGTAAGTTTTAGTTCATCAGTTACAATTTAGACATACTTGTTAGTCTCAGACTTGAATAAACGAATCAACGTGTCAGACAAAAAATTGAAAAATATCGATGTTTCATCCATTGCAGCCCTAACACCACTCATTTAATCAAATACTGGAAGCTGTGGTTGATTATCCACATTACTCCACCTAAGATCAGAATCTGTAGGTTTAGTAATTTTAGCATGTCTTCCTAACATTAGGGGTTTCACACACAACTTCATTATCATGAGAAAGTTCGATATTTTCAGCTGGAGTAGGGCTAACATTTACAATTAACATTCAGGGGTATCTTCAATAGACAATTCAATTGTTTAACTCGATAGGCCTAAGATTACTTAGGTTTGTGGTGACTTGTTGTTGTACGATAAATTGTTGGGTATAGGTGAGTTTATTTGAAGATTGAGGCTGTTAAAGTGTTTAACACAGTTGTTGAGATAAACAAACGTTTTTGCTCCAAAGTCGTGTCTACAGTATACTGCACGATTTCACTGTAGACCTATACATACCTAACACTATTAATGTTGACCTGACAGTTTGGACTTTGATCCCAACGGCTTCAGAATATTTTGCAGATATTTCTTTGATTGGAAATTTTATGAAAATTAAATTTTCTCCCAAGAAAATTGTAACAGCTCCTCCTTTGGAGGCTTGGCGGTAGTACGCATTTAAGGGGAGGCGGTAAGGTCAAAATCGAACTTTTTGACATTTTTTTTATTTTATTAGTTGAAAGATATTTTTTTACGAACATAGTGATATATAACACATAGGCCTCTCATAGGAAACAAATGAATACAGAGGCCTCTTTTCATTTCTCACGCGCAGTGACATTTTTGTATATACTACTTTGCTTTCCCCCTGCGTCTAATACTTCTTCATTATTGTTTTCTATGTTGGCACGACTGCATAATGTGCTGTCTGTCAGCTGTGAAAACAATAAACAGTCCTGATCAATAATATAACCGGCAAAAAATGTATTCACGGCAAGACACAAAATGTGAATGAGAGTGTCAACAGTGTTATATGGACTAGAATACCCAAAAACAACTTTGTGTCATTGAAAACATTAGAACTTGGTGTATTTGAAGCTATTGCCAGTTACAATGATGGTAACATCACAAAATGCAAAGTTTTGAAGTCTTTGGGAATTGAACCAGGTCGGCGGATGATTTCGGTAATTGAATTTTTGGACAATGAGCGCATCCGTAGGGCTGAAGTGGCTATTTCTGATTTTTTGAGGAATGCTAGAAGACAGGAGAAGCTGAGGAAAAGAAAACTTGAAGAAAATTTAGAAGAAACCCCATCATATGATCGTGGAATGTATTAGCACAGACAATGGATACGTTTTCTATAGAAACGTATCCATTGTCTGTGGTATTAGGTAGGCAAAAAATTAAATATTTTTACTAATATGCCGTTTTCCGAAAATCTTTATTTTTTGGACAAAAGGTACATTTTCTCTGGAAATACTTTAGATAGAGAGTTCAAATTTTTACACAATATCTAGGTAATAGTTATACATACCCTGAGTTTTTTTTTTGTGGTCCAAAGTCAATTTATTTGGTTACAAAAAAATAAAATCTGCAAAAAAATCCAAAAATTTTAGGTGTTACGGGAAAAAAAATCATAACTTTTTTTTATAGAACTTCCTAAAAAAACTCAGGCTATGTATGAAAGGCATATAAACAACTGGCAAAAATTTCAAAGCAATAGGCCTAGTAGTTTTTGAAAAAATGTACCTTATGTTAGCATTACAGGTAAATGGGATTCCGCCTCCCCTTAACAATTTGGAATTTTACAAGGTCAAGGTTTTCGCTGTTAAAACCGTTTTTGGTTACAACGAGAATATCTGATTTCAGCTCTTTACACATGAGCTGAATTTTGTCCAATTTGTTAGATGCGTACTGGACGTTTTGGCGGAGCAGTCTAAGATAACCTTGATCTTGAAATGTTGAATTAGTTTGCTTTTCCCAATTTGGGTCTGTAAATCTTGCCCTTTGCTGTGAAATGGGATCTCTAAAATACAAGTTTCAAAACTGTTTCATTAGCGCCAGTTTCTCGTTCAGTTGCGGCTAGTCCGGTGTCTTTCACGGCGTCCGCAAAGCTTTCGTGAGTCAGGATCAGGAGCGGCTGGGGTTAGGCTGAGGCGGCTAGGCTGGTGTTCCTTGATGATGGTCCGGTACCGCAACTTTAGAGGAGATCTTCAGAGGAACGATAACTCTGGAGAGGACATCCACAACCAGTCCAACCAGTATGATTGGTTCAGCTGAGATGTCTCACTGGCAGGCTCATCTGAAGCCACAACAGATTAACCTCCGCTTCTAAGACTTCTATGGTGGTACTCAGACTTTTTATAATATTTTCAGAAGGATCTGGATTGTATGGGATAGGTTCGTGGTCAAGCAAAGGGTCTCGGTCATATTGTGTAGCGTGGCTGATGGTTTGGATGTGAGAGCTGTAGAGAGTTTTAAGATTTTTCAGAAAACACTTCAGAAGTGTATTGATGAAGTCAGGTGTTGAATTCTATTCTGTGGTCTAAAATAAATGGCCTAAAAGCAGTCTTTTGTAGTTGTACCACATATAAGTCTGGTAATAGTCACACTTGCTGAACGGTATTGATTCAAATTTGTTTTTCCTCCAAACTTCGCACTAAAAAGAAAACGCCTTCCTCTTGTTTCATAAATCTTAGGGCAATGAACACCTCGGTTCCCTAAGCGGACTTCCTTAGAGACTGTGTAGTCTGCCTTTCTCCTCTTGTTTTGTTGTCTGGATGATTTGGTGCTTTAACGCTTTAGCCCTTTCATGTATGGGCTGAAAGTAAGGAGGCCAAAGGCAACACTCCGTCGAAGTTCGAAGAGACTGATTTCTCGAAAAAGTTGATTTACACTACGAATGCATTTACAAATACTATGTCCAACTTAAAAAGAAACCTGTGCCACCATTTGCGGGATTTTCTTTTCACACAATATATTGCTGAGTAGCGGTCCGCAAGATCTACATCACCCATCCCTTAATTGTAGTTTTGGAACAGTCGGGCACGGAACGTCAGCTGTTATCCCGCCCTTCTCACCGTCGGGCGTCGTTACTTTATTTTCGCGGTAGTTTGAAGAGAAATACAATTTTGCTGTCATTCCAGTTGAATATTTTATTGCCTTGAGCTCTCAAGATGTGTCCATTCTTTGTATTTTTTGTAGACATGTCTTTGACCTAGACTTTGTTTGTTGTTATATTATAAACAAACATCTTTTAAGTGCAAGGTATGGTTTCTTTTAGTAACTGACTAGGGCTACTGCTTTAGAACTTGTTCCAGGCCTACTCAATAGTACTTGGTCTAAAAGAAGTATCATTGGTGTTAAATACTTCTACAATATCGGTGTCGATTGTAGAATATACTTTAATCACTTCATTAAAAACAGTGATCAATCAGTTCTCATTATTATCATATCTCCTCTGTTTTTTAATTGGTTTGATATTGTTGACAAAATACCTCATTAAATCTGTTAGTAGTATCTTCCTTTTCATCGTCAATTTCTATATCCGTGACCTTAGCAGTATCTTCATCCTGGAAATCTTCAACCAGAGCAGAGTCCAGAATTGTTTTCCAAAGTGAATGTATCCATTGCAATAATCACTGAAACATTAACCATATGTAGTACATATGTATGTATATATATATATATATATATATATATATATATATATATATATATATATATATATATATATATATATATATATATAAAACTTAACAAACTGTACAAAAAAGACTCACAAACTACTCTGTGAGGTTACCTACTACTAGTTGAGTACATACATCAAAGCAGACATAAGTTAGCCAACCGATATTTAATAGCTCCGCTTATTTTGACACAAATACAAAATTGGTTCAGGTAAACATAGCGTTTTTATAAGATTTTATCATGAAAAAAAGAACTAGTAGAACAGATAAACTAGAAACGACACCAAAATGTGTCATATTATTTTCTAAAACTGTTGGAAAAGCCGAATCATTATACAGTATTATAGTAAAGTCTACCTCTTTGGGTACTAGCTTTTGCTGCAACCTGCCATACATATTTAAACGTCAAAGACCTCAGTTTTTGTTTTTTAGAGGTCCGAGTGAGTGATATTCATGGAACCTGGAACTGGAATAAGAACAAGGACGCTGTATTTCTTTTTGGTGGAAAGAAACGTTTATGATTGAAAATGTGCAGTGTTATAAAAATAAACACTACAATATGATATTTTATGTAAGATTGTGTGTGTGTTTGTTTTATACTGTCTACTGAAATGTGTGTTGAATTTAATTGACATGGTTTATGATTTTTCTGCATCGTATTCTTGATGGAAGTGAGTAGGTTTTAATACAAAACACACTTTTATTCTTCCACATTTAATTTATTTCAAAAGCGCTTTCGCTGGTTAAGGCATCATCAGAATTTATGATGTTATGGTTTATGATGGCTAGAAATCCTTATGTGTAGAAAAGGTTAACATTATAGTAAATATCCAGTAGGTGCGTGGGATCTCTTGTATTCTGATATATGTTATAATTCATTTTATCTTCTAATTCTGGATGAAACAAGTTCTTTTTGTTATTAAAATTAAAAAATTATTAGTGTTATATGGGGTAGAATGATAACCCTAGCTCGTGGTAATATTATTCCATTACAATGTTCCCCAAATACATGAGGGTAGACTTTAATAACCCGCCAACACTCCTTATTCCATTGCTATTATCAAGTGGTTCGATATTTCTTTATCCGAAGGAATAATTAGATTTTACAATTAACTTAGCATGTGACTTCAACTTATACTATTAGTTATAGTAATTTTAGTGCAAACAATAAACAACAAGAAGTAACCAATATTTTGAGACTTTGAAAACAGTGTTGAATAGGAGGAAAATATGTAAGATATATCTAAGATGTGACGAAATTCATTTAAGTGGCCTATATATGTGGGTTTGGTTCTGGTAACACATGGGGAGAATTCTTTCCTCCATGTCACAAAAGCGGCCACTCGTTTATATCAAGCTGGGCAAGTTATAAATATTGTAATGTTTCTTTGATATCTTTGAAGTCTAGGCCATATATTGTTAAATTTATTTATTTAAATTGTAATGTACGAGATTCTTCTTGTTACAGTAATTTATTTTAACTTATTGTATACGATTTTTACATATTGAAGTTGGATAATATGTCAAATTGTTCGATAATAGCAATCGAATAACGAGTGTAGGCCACTTATTAAAGTTTCCCTCCATATATGATGCAAAGAACAGGTAAGTTAGATGAAGAGCAATTGTTCTATTGAGAAGAAACATTGGTAACCTACATACCAAATTAACAGCTTGAGTTTTGCATTGTTTCTATTGTAACGGGTGTTACCTCGGAGACACTTCAGACTGTGTAAATATATAATTAACCCTTTAACGCTCACTGGTCGTATTTCAACCACCTCATTATTTGCTCTGTGCACGCTTTATTTTTACTTGTAATCCTTAGACGCACGGTGGTTGAAATTTCAACCACACCGAAATTCTTTCTGTGCACACCCTTAAAATTTGCTTATTTAACAGGTTTGATTGATTTAACTTAATACTGGGGTTGTATCTAGACTTGGAAAAATAATTTTAAAAATCCTTTCTTTTATTTGATATATGGTTGATATTTCGACCAGTGACCTTTCAGGTATATGCATAATACCTCATGCTCACTGGTTACAATTTCAACCACTTATGGATAGGGTTAAAAATGTTCAAATTATAATGAATAATAATATTTATTTAAACCCAAAAACTTAATCACATTAAACAGAAACTTAGTTTCATTTTAAACATCATTGTTATAAAAAACATCAATTATTAAAGTAAAACAGTAATTCAAACCAATATAAACCAAAATTATCATAAAACCTTAATTATTCAAAGCAAAAAAGTAATATATATATATATATATAAACAGCTTAATTCAAACTAACTATTATAAAAAAAAATATTTAATTCAATGGTAAAAATTATAAATTTTAAATGAAAACAATGTTACATTTTAACAATTTTTGCCAAGAGAAAATTACAAGTTAATAGGCTAATAATATAAACTATCATAGAAAAAACTTAATATACTCAACTCCAAATAATTATACTGTACATATTAAATCAAAACATATTTTCATTTAACCATATTCAGAAGAAAAAAAATATTTATAGGCCTAATCAATACATAGTCATTTGGAAATGAAAAATATATTTAATCTAACCTAATTAAAATCTTAAATATCTTAATTAAAAAAGAAGTAATGAATATAAATTATAGCTCAGGGCTTGTGGAATGGGGCGAAGCAGGCTAGACACAGGGCTACATCACATTTCTCACAGGCAATACTTGTGCGCTTACATTTTTCCTTCGTATTACATCTTGCACATCTACGAGAAGAAGTGGGAATTGGAAAATATTCTCCAACATTAATAAGATCTAAATTCGTTACCCTTCTACCAGTTACTTTGTTTGCAGTTACTGCACGAGGTATTAGCTTTTGGTGTTCTACTACGGAAATTCCAAATGAGTTCTGCTGTTAGTTTTTCACTAAAAAGTAGTTGTGTCATTGGATTTTTCTATTTTCAGTTGAAATATACTTATACAAAATAAATGAGTTGACTATGACACATTCTAAAAGAAAATAAAAGATTTTTAACCACCATTTTCTTGATTTCTGGGCTATTCCATAACATGATTTGTTTATACTACAAAATTATCTCTAAATATGTCATGTAAACTTTCAAGCAAAGTCATTAGTTTTTGTTTATAACTTTCATGCCCAAAGATATTCGTCTTATCTGATAATTTTGCCTTCTAGAGGAGAATATCCAAATAAAAAGTGTATAACACCAATTCAAAATCTATAAAGATAAATGTTTTATAATTATTATAAAATTACCATAATTTAGGATAAAATTCTTTTAGTGTGATATTTAATTTGTTTCAAGAGGCTATATGGCTAATATAATTTAAAAACAAAGCATAATGTAAAGTCTTATATATCACGACCAATGCTAAATAATTTAAATGTATAAAAAACAACTCACCTTTACTCAGCTGCAGTTAAAAACGTAATGGCAAACAGGATTTTCTCTGATGTCACTATTCCTAGACGCACGCTGGTCGCAGAATAGGCCACCCTTTGTTGTTTATCCTGATAGAGTGCAGAACAAGTTCGCGTCTATTTCAAGTACCAACATGTCAGGTTGAATTCCAAGAATGGCTAGTGCTGACAAGGACTATATTCGCCCATCCGTATGAGCCAAACTTACCTTAACTGAAAGTGGTTTAAATATCAACCACCGTGCGTAAACGAAACTGAATGTATTTTTGGGTGTGCACGAGGAAGTTTTCCAAGTGGTCGATATTTCGACCAGTGAGCGTTAAGGGATTTAAACATAAATTTAGGCAACCTATAAAGGGTTAAAAAGATTACTTTGAACATATCAAACCCAAGTTACAAAAATCTAATACTGAACCCTTTAACACTTATTGGTTGATATTTCAACCACCTCGTTATTTGCTCTGTGCACGCTTTGGTATTCCCCTACGCATTTTTACTTGTAATCCCTAGACGCACGGTGGTTGAAATTTCCACCACACCAAAATTCTTTCTGTGCCACCTCTAAAATTTGCAAATTTAACATGTTTTATTGATTTAACTTAATACTGGGGTTGTTTTTAGACTTGGAAAAATAATTTTAAAAATCCTTTCTTTTATTTGATATATTTTAGGCTATGGTTGATATTTCGACCAGTGACCTTTCAGGTATATGCATAATACCTCATGCTCACTGGTTAAAATTTCAACCACTTATGGATAGGGTTAAAAATGTACAAATTATAATAAATAAACGGTACTTTGGGATTATACCGACCACACCCAGACATGAATCGTTATTTAACATTTTGCTTCTACTGATTACTAGATTAGCGTAGAAGACTATTTCGTCAGTATAAAACAGGAATTGTCTTATCGCAAACCCCTCCCATCCTCAGACAGAGGTCAAAGTCGAGCGTCTAGTAGATAACGTGATTGCAGAGCCTCGCCGCCCGTTCAGCTGGTGCATCGCTTTGTTGTACTTTCGTGTTTTACCTCTACATTTCTCCAAACACAAAAATTTAAACAAAAACAAACATTTACCAAACTAAACTCTTTATTAAAAAAACACTCAAAACTTGTTTTTATTCTTGATCACATTCCGCCACCCAAAATGCGAGTGCCTCCGGCCATCAGCGCGGGCTCGACAGCACCTTCGGTGCTGCCCCGCGCTGATGTCGACGAAAGAAAAACATCCCTCGAGATAGTACCTATCAGTAAAATATCAAATTCTAGAGGGGCTAATCAGAAATATAAATTGAATTGAAATGGAAAGGCAATTATGTACCGTGCAAATCACGTGATGCCGCGCGGCCTGCCGTAATCAGGATTCTCGAGAAAGATAAGATAACAGCGACAACAATACCGATCACAATACCTGGAAATGCTTGTAAGTTTGTAATTTTGTAATTGAAGAGTTGTTTTTTCGTTCTATCATGTTTGTTTCTATAAATTTCTATTTTTGTGTTCTTCATACTGGTGTGGTCGGTATAATCCCAAAGTACCAAATAAACATTATTTATTTAAACCCAAAAGTTAATCACATTAAACAGAAACATAGTTTTATTTTAAACATAATTGTTATAAAAAACATCAATTATTAAAGTAAAACAGTAATCCAAACCTATATAAACCAAAATTATCATAAAACCTTAACTATTTGAAGCAAAAAAAGAATTATATGTATAAAACAGCTTAATTCAAACTAACTATTATCACGAAAAATATTTAATTCAATGGTAAAAATTATAAATTTTAAATGACAATAATGTTACATTTTAACAATTTTTGCTAAGAGAAAATTAGAAGTTAATAATAATATAAACTATCATAGAAAAACTTAATCTATTTAACTCCAAATAATTATACTGTACATATTAAATCAAAACATATTTTCATTTAACCATATTTTGGTGTTCTACTACAGAAATTCCCAATGAGTTCTGCTGCCAGCTTTTCATGAGAAAGTTGTTGTGTCATTGGTTTTTTTCTATTTTCAGTTGAAATATACTTATACAAAATAAATGAGTTGACTAAGACAGATTCTAAAAGAAAATAAAAGATATTTAACCACCATTTTCTTGATTTCTGGGCTATTCCATAACATGATTTGTAATGGTCAAAGTGGTCAACACCACCCATATATGTATTATAGTCAGCTACAGCTTTCGAGCACTTAACTTTTATTGGATTACCTTCTTAGTTTTTTCTGTTTATTTCAGTGTAATTTTCAGGATCATGCATATTTGATGCAATTTTGACAGATGTTTTACCCTTGTCTTTCCACTTGACAACCGAAATTTAATTATCAGCAGCAAAATCACTGTCTCCTAATTTTGGTTGATTATCTCTTTTCAGTAGTAAGTGATTTGGGAAAAACTTACGGTCACTTTGGATAGTACCACAACCAAACGTTTTTGACAACAGCTTATTAAGTAAAAAGAGGTTAATAAAAAATCTGTAAAAAAAATACAATAACCCAAATGTTCAAAGGATTTTGCCAATCCTAAAAACTACATGTTCTCCCAAAGTCTCTTCTTTTGCTCTCAAAGTATCTTTTCCTTCATAGATTTCAAAGTTGATAAAAAAACCAGTTACAGCATAGGCAATCGCCCACACTTTGAAACCCCTTTTTATGGGTTTGTTTGGGATATATTGCTTTAGAGAGCTTCTACCTTTAAAGGCAACCATACTCTCATCTACACTTAAAAATCTTGATGGATTAAACAAATCCCCATGAATCGTTTTTTCAAAAAGGTAATAATAGGTCGCAGTTTGTACAACCTGTCAAATTTGCCTCTCCTCTCTTACGCATAGCATCGTTGTCATTTAAGTGCAAAAACCGTAGTATCGATAAAAATCTACGGAGTGATATAACATTGGCGATAGCTTCTACTCTAAAAAACCTTTTACTTGACCAATATAGCCTCTTACTTGGCAACTCATGAAAGCCCATAATTATTAACATACCAAAGAATGCCAACAATTCTTCTTCAGATAGATTTAAAGAGTGATGATTTTGTACTGCAAATTTATTGGACTCTAGAACAATGTGATCTAAAAATGGTCCAATGATAACGAGAAAAACGTTTAGGGGAGTTGTAATGTCAATGTCTAGTTTGGACCCCATCGGCTGAGAAAAATTAAACTGTTGGAAGGATGTTGGTTCATGTCTTAACTTAGAGAAGACAAATAGACAAATGATGACGAATTGTCTCTTTCGTTCATATTGTTGTGGTCAAGTGCTGCTTCCGTGTTAGTATTTTTGTTTACATTAGGAGTTTGCTTTGAAGGCTCAGCAATTCGTCGCTTGAGGATGAAACAACGCCTACAAGGCTGCATGTTTTTTAACCGTCTAATAACACGGTTACAGATATCAGGATTAGGGCGTACGTAGGGTCAGCATTGTTATCGTCGACGAAATCATCTGAGTCATTGTTACTTTGGAATTGTTGAGTATTGGTAGTAGATCGAGGCCTACCTGTATTACAAGATGTTGATGGCTCACGTTCATTAGACTCATTGGTGTTGATGTACGAAGAAAAGATGGAGTTCTAGTAGTATCTATATAGTCATCAGCTTCACTGTCACCACCTATTTCTGAATTTGTCCCCATGTCATCGGTTACGTTGAGAATGAAGTCTTCCTGGCGACTAGTTGACAGAGTGTCAAATAAATCGGCCAGATACTCTCTTTCCCTTCTTCTTCTCTTTCTCCGGTACGCTGCTTCATCATCAGAGGACGAGGACATCTTTTGAAATAAAAATATTGTTAAATATTCAATTGGAATAACGCATAGTAAAGTTTTAAACCATTTTATCCTTAGCGGTAATAATACAGCTATAGTTTACCCATTGTATGTAAATATATATATATATATATATATATATACAAAAATGGTGTCCAGTAATTAGAGGATCAAACTACCAGGTGATTTTTACAGTCTAAATATACAAAATATGTCTAATAAAGCACAGTCCTATATTTGTCAATTTAGTCATACATTAAATTTATACAATATGTTTATACTAAAAAATTATCTCTAAATATGTCATGTAAATTTTTAAGCAAAGTCATTAGTTTTTGTTTATAACTTACATGCCCAAAGATATTCGTCTTATCTGATAGTTTTGTCTTCTAGGAGAATATCCACATTAAAAGTGTATAACACCAATTCAAAATCTATAAAGATAAATCTTTTATAATTATTATAAAATTACCATAATTTGGGATAAAATTCTTTTAGTGTAATATTTAATTTGTTTCAAGAGTCTATATGGCTAATATAATTTCAAAACAAAGCATAATGTAAAGTCTCATATATCACGACCAATGCTAAATAATTTAAATGTATTAAAAACTCAACTTTACTCACTGCAGTTAAAACTGTAATGGGAAACAGGATTTTCTCTGATGTCACTATTGCTAGACACACGCTGGTTGCAGAATGGGCCACTTTTTGTTGTTTATCTCGATAGAGTGCAGTACAAGTTCCGTTCACGTTTATTTCATGTCCCAACATGTCAGGTTGAATTCCAAGAATGGCTAGTGCTGACAAGGACTATATTCACCCATCCGTATGAGCCAAACTTACCTTAATTGAAAGTGGTTGAAATATCAACCACTGTGCGTAAATGAAACAATGTATTTTTGGGTGTGCACAAGGAAGTTTTCCAAGTGGTCGATGTTTTGACCAGTGAGCGTTAAGGGAATTAAACATAATTTAGGCAACCTATAAAGGGTCAACTAAGTTTTGAAAAAACATTAAAAATCCAGTGGCAAATTACTCTATAATACACAAAAATGGGGTTTAATGGGTGTTACTAAAATCAACATAGAAATAAACCTTATATGACATATTCTTTACATTCTATGAAATTAAAAAAAAAGTAATACAAAATTGGTTTTATTCCCCAGTTTGTATGTGTACTTAGAAATACTGTTACCGAACTGATTTTTTTATAATTTTTCCTTTATTCATCTGTATAGAGTGTTACGTAAAGTTTTATTTAATAATATTTAACCTTAATGCATAAAATAACAACAGAGAGTGTTTTTAAGTTTTCTTTTATTATACAAAGTAGTAAAAATTAGTGTTTTTACAGTAACGTGTCTTCAAAAGTTAATTAAAATTCAATTATTGGATATTGAGTTGTAATATTAGCAATGACATAGTTAGTTTAAAAAGTAAAATTAAATTAAGGACTGCCAAACATAGGCCTAGAAAGGGTAGACTTTAATAAGCAACCTACACTCGTCATTCAGTTGTTTTGATCAAACGTTTCAATATTATCGTTAATTGTAACCAACAAGAATTATAATTCATTAACCACAAGAATAATACGACTTATAATAAACTAAATTTAACAATAACATCCAACATGACAAAACTTTTAAAAACATCTGTACAATATAGTATTTACTTGCCTGTATAAGCAACAAGAATTATAATTTATTAACCACAAAAATAATACGACTTTTAAATTTAACAATAACATAAAACATAACAAAACATATTAGATAATCTTTACAATACAGTATTTACTTGCCCAAGATAGCAGTGAGCTTTTATAAAATGAATGAAAGGACTCTCCCCAGACAGATGTATTTCCCTGCAATACAAAAATTCACAGAAATGGTCCGCTAGACAGTCTGCCGGTATTCCACTTCTTAAACTTCTTTTTACTGCTCGCCAAGAACTTTCAATAGTTTGGGTATTTGCACCGGTTAATGAATCAATGAAGTTTTTAGAATGGTTTACAGTAAATGTTACAAATCCATGATCAGTTAAATGAAAGTAAGACTCCCACAAGTCTAACTATTATGGTTTCTGGTTTCACGTGTTTCAATATCAAAGGTGTCAGACTTTCCGCGTCTCTCTTGTTGTCAGGACAGATCTCTAGTCTGTATCAGTGCCCTCTTCTATTGTCTTCAGGTACAGTTTCTATTAATCCTAACACCCAGATTCCTTCAACTTATCTCCCATGGTTGTACTTTCTTTTGCCTATTTTACATTCATCAACTTCTACTACAACCCCAGTGCCACCCAACTTTTCCTCTCTGTCAAACTTATCATCTAGCTAAATGAAATATATTTCTCTACAGAAAGAAGCAAGTCACAACTAGTTTTGTTGGAAACATCATACTTTTCATCACTGCATTCTAACATCAAAAACGCATAGTTTGTCTGGTTCATAGAGAAACAGTGCATGAGAGTAACTATATTTCTCATGCCAAACTTAGAACCTTCAAAGAACGTGTTGGCAAAAGCATTTTTGTGACAGTATGAGTATTTTTGCCTCTTTTTTGGCACATAAACACTACCATGTTTGCTCCTCTGACACGAGTTTTCATTTCACTATTGCAGATATCACAAGATGGGTTTTCAAGGAGCCAAACCCACATCTTGCAGCCACTAAAAACAAATATCAGCACTTAGTAATGATATCTCGCACAATTTCCTCATATTAATTGCCATTTTAAGTTGTTAAAATTCTCAGAAAAGTAGGTACTTATTGTTGTTTGTTTTCTTTTAATAACTTTTTGTAATAAACATTATTAATAATTTAAAACCATATATATAGAGAGAATCAAATAATAAAGGTTGCATTCTTGAATAAAATTTCTGGATTTAAATGTGTTCATAGATTTTCCTGTCAAAAAATAGTAAGGCTTAATGGTTTTTATGAAATAAATCTGGAGTGTGTTTACTCTTCATTTTTTATATTGCATAATATATATATATGTTCATATATATATATATATATATATATATATATATATATATATATATATATATAAAACATAACATAACATAAATAAGCAAATAATGAGATATAAGGAAATATTATAATAGCGAAATAAGAAACTTACGGTTATAAAACTTAAAAATTAGTGACAATAGACAAGACAATAGACAAATATTTATTGTACAATACGTTTTCTGGTATCACAATGTAATAAAAACTGGTACATAGTCAATGATTAAAAACTACATAACTAAACTTATTCTAAAACATTACTTTCATACTTATAAAAAATAACTTTTGACACATTGATCTATAAAACATAAAAAAGAAACATTGATTAAATCTAAGGCTAAACCTATTGTAGATATTTTAAAGATATATTTTTACTATTCGTTATCATCATAAACTATCTTCAAAGAATTCATTTATACTATAATATGTTTTTTGACAAAGTACTTCTTTTAATTTTTTTAGTAAATGTAGATAAGGGAAGTTTTTTATATGCCTGTGGAATATTATTATATAATTTCAAACCTAGATAAAGAGGACTAGTTTCAAATTTTTTTAGTTTATGTGCCGGATATTGAAACAAATTACAATTTCTTGTGTGGTATCTATGATTAAATTTGTATTTTTCAAATTGATCAGGATTCTTATGTACTAATTTAAGCATTTCAAAAATGTATATACATGGCAAAGTAAGGATGTTAAATTTTTTAAATAACGGTTTACATGTTGTTCTTGAGTTGCAATGACCTATTGTTCTAATAATTGACTTTTGACTAATAAAGAGTTTTTGCACATCTGAGCAGTTACCCCACAAAGTAATTCCATAACTCAACATCGAGTGTACATGGGCATAATATACAGCTAAACCAACTTCCAAAGATGTTATTCGAACTAGTATACTCAAAGCATATCTGGTTGAATTAAGTTTCTTATTTAACATATTGATATGGTCGGAAAAATTTAATTTAGTGTCTAAATGTATGCCTAAAAATTTTACTACGTGTGTATTATTACTAAACCCTTAACAAAAATTATCATTTCTTAATTTAAAGCGTAATGTATTAGTCTTGTCTCGATTTAACAACAGACCGTGAGTAAGGAAAATTTTGTGAAGTTTGTCAATGACATCTTTGGTGTAAAGTTCTAAGTCACTTAACATTTTCCGTCTAATTAGAGCAGTTGTATCATCTGCATATAAAAAGAGGCTACAAACTTCTTTAGGAAGGTAATTTGGCAGGTCATTGACATAGATAATGAATAACAATGGGCCTAATATTGACCCTTGGGGTACACCATGTTTTACATCTGCCCAATTAGAATAATATTTTCCTGATTTATTAGTAATAACTGTCCTCTGTTTACGGTTAAATAAATAAGAATATAATAGTGTAAGAGCTGTGCCTTTAACACCCATTCTTCTTAACTTTGTCAGCAAAAGTGTGTGGTTTACACAATCAAAAAAAAGCCTTAGATAAGTCACAGAAAACTCCTGCAGTGTAACTTGACTCATCCAAGGCTTCAATGGTACTGTTTACGAAAGAGAAAAGAGCTGCTTGTGTACTAGAATTTTTTCTAAAGTCATACTGCTCTTTACATAATTTGTTATTAGATTCTAAAAAGTCTGCTATGAATAATTTTTTCATAAATTTTTGAAATCGAACTTAGAAGAGAAATTGGTCTATAATTGTTTATTTTACTACGTGAACCCTTGTTATGTATTGGGTGAATTTCTGATAACTTCAATAGTTCAGGAAAAATTCCTTCACATAAGGACTTATTTATAAGTCCACTTAGTACATCAGAGATTGTATCAACAGACCATTTAAGTATCTTATTAGGGATCTCATCCCATCCACTTGAACTGTACTGTTGCTCAGATTTAAAATTATATTTTTGACCTCAGTTTTGTTAGTGGGTGAAAAAACTTGCAACTCAATGTCATTTTGTTCACATGTAAGATAATGTGAAGGGGGTAATGTGACAGGAACTTTTGGAACTTTTAATATCTCTACTATATTTGTATATTGATTGTTGAAAAGTTTAGCTACAGATATCGGGTCATCTATCTCCTTATCATTAATCTTTAATTTAATGTCATTTTTACTGATTTTATTAAGACCTAGTTCATCTTTAATTACATTCCACATTGTCTTAGTTTTGTTTTTAGAATCTATTATATAAGAACTATTACACGATTTCTTCGCTTCCACAACAACCTTATTGAACACTTTTTTATATTTTTTGACATAACTTAGAAATAAAGGATCTGTACAGTACTTTGATTGAATATGAAGCCTTCTTTTATTTTCAGAGGATTTTATGATTCCCTGAGTAATCCATTTCTTTGGTTTTCTCCTTTGCTTGGAAGAGATAGCATTGGCAGGAAAAATTTCATCAAGAGACAGCTTGATTATAGATAAAAATCTTTTATAACTCTCATTAACAGACTTGTCAAGAATAAAGTATTCCATATAACAGGATAGTCTGTCCACAAACAATAACAGTAATAGTGTGACAATAACAATTTTTACTGTTACTGGCTCACTATTTAATAAACAGTAAACAAACAATTTAGGATTACAGTAAACAATTATGTTAAATTTAATTAATTGCAGTATCGAATTATTCTAAATAAAAGATTGAAACGTTTGATCAAAACAATCGAATGACGAGTGTAGGCCACTTGTTAAAGTCTAGCCCCTAGAAATAACAGTACTTTTTTTTAAATATATTTACTGCTTTTCCAAAGGACTACTTGCATTTATAGCTTCCAATTGGGGAAGTTTGAGAAGTTCTTAGCCCTTTGAAGCACGTTTTACAAAAAATGAATATTTTAGTGATTTTATATTGTTTCCCTATAGAAATAACCTTTGTAAGTACAGTACATTTATTTTTAGATTTTGTCAATCATAATTTATATTTATTTTTGAGGTGGTTTCACTGCATAACCACTATGCAAGTACGGTCTTTGGGTGTATGCAAATAAAATTAAATTTTCTCCACCAACTTTTATTTAATACAATCAATAAATGACTATTCTAACAATCCAAAACTGATTGTGTTGATAATGTTATTATTACTTCATATGTGGACACTTTTTATTTATTCCTTTCGGTGATAGGCTCGGAAACAATCTTTTAGTTCACTCAAACAAAGGGCAACACCACACGTTTCACATACCCATTTCGACCGATGAACTTCTTCTTTGCTGGACATTGAGCACAACGTCGAGACGTTCCTCTTACTGGCATGTGTGCATTTTCCGTAAAACGAAGTTCTTGTGGAACCTTTGGTTTGTAGTTGTTGATTGGAGTTGAAGAACTTCGTCTTCCTCTAGTTTCTCCACGAGGTACTCCAGAAGGGCTTTTGACACGCTTCTCCTAAACTCTTTTAGTGTCAGTGGTTTTCCCTGGGATAGCATTGAAAATATGATAAAAGAGTTTACTATGGTTGTGTCCAGAAAGTGCCAGAAGATTCTGTGCCACCACTTTTTGGACTTGCGATCTATTGAGTAGGTAGATTTCAACATGTCTGCCTTATCGACATAGCCCATGTGAGCATTGTAGTCCTTTACTAATATAGGCATGGAACAGCTACAATTTCAACCGTTTGCCTGTTTTCTGTTTTAACAGTTGTCACTTCGTTAGGATTGTGGTAATTAGAAAGAAAGTAGATACCTCTCTTGTCTTTCCATTCGACAGCTACAATTCCAGTCATAGTTGACATGAAGTCATGTTCTCCTTGATTCATATGTTTCCCTTCAGGCAAACACTCTTTTGGAAAAAATTGTCTGTCAGCTCTTGTTGTATCCACAAGCTTGAATATTGTTTTTCTGTAAGTAAATCATTAGATTGACTGAGCTAAAAAAATTGTCACAATATATTACATAATTCTTATTTACTAATTCTTCAGTGAGTTCTGTTACTACCCTTTGCCCAAGATTCTTTTCAACTATTCCAGCCCTTTTATCTTCGTAGATTTGAAATTGGCTGATAAAGCCTTTTTCATCAGCCCTCACCCAAACTTTGTACCCACGTTTGGTTGGCTTTATCTGGCATATATTGCTTGATTCCACTCCGACCTTTGAATGGAATCATGCTCTCATCAATTGATTGAAATCGAGATGGAGCATAGCATGCTTTGTAGGTTTCTTGAAGCTTGTTTAGGAGAGGCCTGATCTTATATAGTTTGTCATAATTAGGAGAATCTCGTTCGGGCATGTCATTATTATTGTTTATATGTAAATTTGTTAAAAGCCAGCCAAAATCTGTTCACAGACATGTATGAAGATATGTAGTCATCTCTCAAATCTGCCTCTGAAGACCAGTAATCACGGTAGGAGGGAAGTTTTTTTATATTCCCATTAGGATATTTAGGCCTAGAAACACTTTCATTTCTTTCCTTGTTGTTGGAAATCTGATAACGCCCCCACCTATTTGGGTAGCGTAAACATTGGTTTCAAACACAAGTTTGTCAACTAGATCGTCGGGAAAAAGAGCTGAAACACATCAACTGGGGTTGAAGCGTCAATTAGGGGACCTGTGCGTTCATTGAAATCATACGACTTATTGGGTGAGTAGTACTTTTGATACCACATAACACTATCTTTGTAAAGTCTGTTAGCCAAAGGCTCAGAGTCCTCATCAAAATTGAACGTCCATAGGCTGATTTTGAACGTCCAAGACTGCATTACCTTCGGGAATGCCAGGCTCTACCCCTCTGCACTATGATTATCTTGAAAGTCATTTTCATTAATAATTAAAATCGGGATTTCATTACCTTTCAGCTGTTTGGGCTAGGTCCAAATAATCTACCTCTAAGATTCCATTTTCTGCAACTGTGTATATTCCTTCAGCAACATCCGGGTATACTTGATCTTCGTCGTCCTCTGATTCAGGGTCAGATGGGATGTCTTCAGTTTCCGCCAGCCAAGCCTCTATGGATTTGTTCTCCATGGTTATAGTACCCCCTGAAATCAATAAGCAGTTGTAAAAAAATGTAATAAGTAGTTTTATATAGTAAAAATAACAATATAAAACAGGTTTAGCAACTGGTACGTAGTATAAACGACGGCCGACCCCAAATGCATGGTGGTCATGTGGTGAAACCACCACAATAACGCCTAATATTTATTCGCCTGGCATCTCAAATCTAATTATTATAGTTTATATGTATATATTTAAGTACATTTATACTGAAAATATATGTTTGTACTTACCAAAAGTGATCAAAGCACAAAAGAAATACAAATATGTCACACTCAGTCAAGGCATGGACTCTTCTTTCACCCAGTCGTGGCAAACAACGCTCCTGCCGGGATTTGGGCGAATCTAGTGGAGCGGTTACGTAATTTGCCGCTAGAATGCGTCCTAAATCACTTCTGGAAGGTGGTTTCGTATATGCACCACTATGCGGGCCGTCCTGGGTATGACGTTTAAACTGCCCACACCCACCTAACCATTTCCTTCATTCCTACCCAATCCCCCTTCCAGGGTCTTATTAGTACCCGCTCTGTTCGACCGTTCCAGTACATGGCTCGCTGGGAGTGCTTAAGCCGGCACTAGGTGCCCTATCTGGTGTCGGTGAGAGCTGATGTGAGCTTGTCTCTGCCGAGGCGTAAGTCATGTACTGGTTCAGAAGCCAGCCACTTCGATGTCCTTGGTCAGGAAGTGTGTATTGAGCAGGGAGTGTCGGAGCTCCTGCTGCAACGTGCGAGCCCAGGCCGTGCGAGCATACCCAGCCTGGTTTAAACGAGTCAACACCGGGCTCCGGGGATCTGGGGTAGATTAACCTGGGCTCCCACGGGACCCAGTTTTATCGAGGGCGTGCCCGTTCCCGGTGTATCTCGGCCTGCACCCTTACACACGATGCGCTGGTTAAAATACCTATGGAAACCGAAACCACCCCAAAACTAGGGCAAAGTGTAGTAGCAAGAGATCAAAGTGATCTAGAGAAGAAACGACAGTTGTCTGACTCAGACTGTGAGCTTGATCAAAACAAGCAAAGAAAAATGGAAAATAAACAAACCGACGATGAGATAAATATGCCTACTCCCTTATTTCTTGTGCTAAGTCATAAGGAAGATGGAAAAACTTTGACTAAGGTGAGCCCGTTCCTTATCCACAAATCTTTAGTAGCCTGTGGAGGGCAACCTAAATCTACAAGGAAGCTGAGGAATGAAAACTATCCTGGTGGAGGCTGCAAATTGCATCCAATCCAAGAAGTTCCTTAAAATGACGAGCTTTTTCGACCAGGTAGCGGTTACTGTCCAGCCACATGCCTCTCTGAAACTCTTCCAAGGGAATCGTTTTCTGTCGAGACCTTATGGACTGCAGTGAAGAGGAAATAAAGGATGAGCTGCAGTGCGAGATGGTGACAGATGTGGTCAGGATTGTTCGGACCGAAAACGGGGTTAAAGGTTCCTACCCCGGGTCCTCATTATAACCTTTGCAAAACCCCATCCACCAGAAACCATCAAAGCCGGATATTTGTCTTTGTCCGTGCGGCCGTATTTTTAAAAATCCCCAGCGGTGTTTTCCGCTGCCAGAGGTTCGGGCACTCAAGTAAAGTGTGTTCGAACCCGTAGACGTGTTCCCGCTGTGGTGAATGAAGGACACCAAGAGGAGGGGTGCAAAAAATGAGAACGCGATGCATAAATTGCAAGGGAAAACATCCGGCATATTCAAGAGAGTGTAATATTTTTAAAGAAGAAAGAGAAATATTAAAAATCATGACTATAGAAAAGCTTTCGTTTAACGAGGCGCGTAAAGAGTACAGGAGGAGGGTCGCCCCAACTCCAAAAAAAAGGAGTTTCCTACTCTGAAGCTGTATCTTGTCCCTGTTCAGGCCCGCACAGTGTTCCTCATGTACAGTCTTGGAGGGTATGGTGCGTGCATTGACTGAGCAGGTGGCTGCTCTGGTTCAGCAGCACCTCGCCGCAGGTGCTGGGGAACAGTCTGTTGGTCCTGCCAGTAAATCTCCCCGAGACTTTCAGACCTCATCTAAACCTAATGTACAGTCTTATGTTAAACCTTTATCAGGAGGTCTTACATACAGAGATAAAGTTCAGCAAAATTTGAAACCTGCCTTAAGTTTAGAAGAGAGAAAGAATTTGTCAGAAAAGCTTAAGAAGAATATTCAAAGTAAAGTCGATAACAGGTCAAAAGCGCCTGTTAAGAATCTTAACACGTCATCATCTAAGTCACCTCAACTGTCCATCAAATGATGATGGCACAGCTGAGGATCCTTTGGAGCTCCGGACGGAGTTCCAAACGTTAGGTGGAACTTTTCGACCTGTAACAAAACAAAGAAAAAAAAATCACTATGTAGTAAAGAAGTAAAATATTGCATGCATTATAATAATAAAATAAAATCATGCTTATTCAATGGAATATTAATGGTTTAAGAAGTCATTTAGAGGATTTAAAACTACTTATAAATACAAAAAGGCCCAAAATAATCTGTATTCAAGAAACTAAAATTAGCTCCTCACATACCACTTAAAATCAATGGTTATGACACGTTTCGATTAGATCACCAGCAAGAAATAGCCTGTGGCGGTGTTGCGATCCTTTCAGATTCTTTGTTTGAACGCCAGAGTCTTGAACATCGTCACAAATCTACAAGCAATTATAATAGCAATAAACATTCCTATTAAAATAACAATCTGCTCTATATACATCCCACCTCTACCTTACGACCTGGTCCTTGACGATCTGCGTGATCTAATCACTCAGCTTCCCTCTCCGTTCTTGATTGTTGGCGATTTCAACGCAACATCATCGTTCCTGGGGTTCCAGTCATTGTAGTCAAAGGGGTAACATGCTTTCGGGGTTGTGGGATGAGGTGCAAACGGTCGTACTCAATGACGGGTCGGCCACCTACATGTGTCCTAGGACCGGCGTGTGGTCGGCAATTGATTTGTCGATATGCAGTCCGTGTTTGGGAACCAGGGTCCACTGGTCCGTTCTTCCCGACCTGTCGGGGAGTGACCATGCGCCCATTACCGTAGCCTTTCAATCGCTTCCTTCTGCAATCGACAGGCCTCCAAGGTGGAAAATTCAGAAAGCGGATTGGAATGAATTTAGAAGTAGCTTAAATCCTCTAACCATTAATACACAAAATACTGACATTGAAATAATAACTGCATCGTTTACATCAGCTCTTCTGTCAGCGGCCGAATTGAGCATTCCCAAGTCCTCAGGGAAACAAAGTCACCACGCAGTTCCGTGGTGGTCAGAGGAATGTTCGAAGGCTCTAAAAGACCGTAGAAAATGTCTTAAGGTATTTAACAGACGTCCTACGGCACAAAATCTTGAAAATTACAGAAGATCGAGAGCAAAGGCAAGGCAAATTTTCAGGTTGAGTCGGCGACAGTCCTGGTTAGACTATATTGATAAAATAAAGAGAACTACTCTACGTCTGATCTTTGGAAAAAACTACGTTCAGTTTGCAGCAGGCCCTCTCCACCTTCCATAATTGGTCCTAGAACGTCGTGGCGATATAGTGACAGATCCTCAAACAGTTGCCAACTTGTTTTCGGCTCACTTTGAGCAAGTTTCTAAGACGTCGTCATATTGCCTCGACTTTCAACATTTTAAAGCTGCTTCAGGAAAGGTTGCCTATTAATTTAAATCGAAATAACGACTCCCCTTTAAACCTTCCCTTTACTATAAATGAACTCGATTTGTCCCTTAAGGCCACATCAAACTCCGCACCAGGTCCTGACAATATACATTATGCCATGTTGCGGAACCTGACGGAGGAAATTAAGAAAGACCTTTTAACGTTATATAACAGAATTTATTTAGAAAATATATTTCCTACATCTTGGCGTCGTTCACATATTATCGCTCTACATAAACCGGGCCAGGATAGAGCGTCTCCAAGTAGCTATCGGCCTATATCCCTTACTAGTTTGCCTCTGCAAAGTCCCTTGAAAGAATGGTCAATAGAAGGCTTGTGTGGGTATTTGGAAAAAAAACAATCTTCTGGCGACTGCTCAGTGTGGATTTCGGCAGGGTAGGTCTACTGCTGACCATCTGTTGTGTTTGGAGGACTTTCATCCTTAACTCTTTTATTCAAGGAAAACACTTAGCTGCTGTTTTCTTTGACCTGTCGAAAGCCTATGACACTGCATGGAGAAGGGGTATTTTAAATAAACTAATATCTTGGGGTGTTGGTAGTCACATGGTGGCATTCATAAATGGCTTTTTGTCTGACAGAACCATTCAAGTAAGACTCGGTAAAACTCTTTCTGATCCTCTTGTTCAAGAAAATGGAATCCCGCAAGGAAGTGTGTTAAGCTGCACTCTGTTTACCATTGCAATAAATGAAATTGCATCGTACGTTATACCTCCTGTACGCTGTTCTTTGTTTGTAGACGATTTTGCTATTTTTATCTCGGCAAAAGAAACTGTCTACATTCTGAAAGAACTTTGCAGTTGACTATAAACCGGCTTGAACAGTGGTCTAGAGTAACGGGTTTTTTCTTTTTCCCCATCGAAAAAAACTAAGTGCATGGTCTTTTCTAGGCTCCAAACCATGGAGAAGCCAACACTAACTTTGATGGGACAGAGAATACCAAACGTCGAGGAAATAAAATTCCTGGGTCTCACGTTTGATACCCGGCTAACTTGGGTGCCTCACCTGAGAGACCTAAAAGATCGATGCATGAAACGCTTGAAATATACTTAGAGCCCTTAGCGGAAACAAAATGGGGAGCTGACAGGACGTGCATTCTCAGATTTTACAAAGCCACCATCCGTTCCTGTTTAGACTATGGATGTCAAGCATATGGGTCCGCAAGACCCAGTGCTCTAAAAATGCTTGACCCTGTCCATAATTCTGCCTTAAGACTGGCCACTGGAGCTTTTCGATCTTCTCCTATTAACACTCTTCTTGCAGAAACAGGAGAACCTCCTCTTTCGCATAGACGGCAACAACTGTCCCCTGAACTATGTTCACGCTCTTTCAGGGAAGCCAGACAACCCTGCATTTGAACCGGTCCTGCGAAATCCACTCTATAATTCTTTCCTAGCGAGACCAAATCTTCCTTCACCCTTAGGCGTTAGGGCCAAATCCTACGCTTATGCAATAGGGGCTAAACAATTACCATTAAAGTCGTTTTCAATGTTTATCCCCACCCTGGAGCGCTATCAATGCCAAAAAATTTAATTTTAAATCTCTCTAGGTTTCCCTCCACTCCAGAAACAGTCTACCAACAAGAATTCCGTCAAATACTAGGCAGCCTCGCACCTTGCGATGTTGTCTATACTGACGGGTCAAAGGAACGTTGTAGAACTGGATGTGCTTTTGTCACCGGGGTAAGACGATAACGGATTTCGTTCTCCCCAACGACTCTTCCATTTTCACGGCTGAATTTAACAGCCATCCAAAAGGCCTAAATATAACTTTTCTATGACAAAAAAATTGGTTATCTGCAGAGACGAATCCCTTAGTGGTATACAAGCATCAGACGCGATATGTATTCCAAACACATTATCATCCGCGAAATATGGCACTCCTTGTCTTCCCTTCAGTCCGAAGGTGTTGCTGTCTTTCTTGTCTGGGTACCTGGACATATTGGAGTATCCGGAAACGAGCTGGCAGATAGAGGAGCTAAGGAAGCATTCAACTCCAGCCTTACACCGCACGGATGATTTCCTTCCGACATTATCCCGGTAGTGAAGGGTGAAGGGCAAACTGAAAGCCAAATGGAATAGCGAATGGCGGGCAGTCGTCAACAACAAGTTACGGCTTATTAAAGACTGCGTTTGGACTCTGGGAATAAGCGAACCGCCCGAGTCGTCGTGAGGAGGTTGTGTCTTGTGTTGTGTCGCCTGCGGGCTAGGCCACACGCTTCTCACACATGGCTTCCTCATGAGTAGAGATATCCTCCGGTCTGCGACACATGTGACACTGTCCATTACTGTCAAACATGTGCTTGTTGACTGCCCTCGCTACTCGGTACATAGGCGCAACTCGAATCTGCCGGCTTCGTTGAACGATATTCTCTGTGATGACGAGACGGCAACTCAAAGACTACTATGTTTTCTAAATACAACGTCGCTGATTAATAAAATATAGTATTGTGTTAAGTTTATTTATTCTGATTATCCATTGTTGTTAATATTTATAAATTTTATTGTTTAATTTTTATCTATTATTACAGCTGCCAAATTGGCCCCTTTACAGCTACCTTGGTGGCAGTAAAATGTGTTAAGTTTTTATAGTTTATTTAATTAATGTTATGTACCTTGTCCTTATTTATGTTCTATTTATATTTTTAAGCCTTTATATGGGTTATGACCTCTCTACAGTCTTTCCCTTGTTATATTTATTGTTATCTAGTTTTAAGTTTAAATTATTTACTCACCTACTTGTCGTAATTCGAGTTTTGTTATCTACAATGTAATCTTTATGTACCTAATTGACACTACCAGATACGAGTAGGTGTCAATTCTTTCTTGAGGGCAATGATAACCTCAGCGTTTTTTTGCCCCTTATATATAAAAAAACAAAAAAAAAAAAAAAAAAAAAAAAAAAAAAAAAAAACCACTATGCGGGAAAGGAATAGAATAGAAATAAAAACATAGGTGGTTTCACTATGATGCCACTGTGCTTCAAAGGGTTAATGTTTGTTGAGCTTGTTTCTTCTTTTCTCAACATTTCTTCACTAATTTTTTATCTTTTCTTGTGATTTTTCTCTTAACTTTGAACTGCCAGAGTCTTAATTTTCTCTTCTCTCTGTTTTATCTTCTCTCAATTTTTTTTCTCTTTCCCTTTCTTTTATAGTTGTTTATAGTTTTCATTAAACGTTATTAATTAATAAGTTTAAAACATTGTTAAATTTAATTTATTGCATTATAGAATCGATCGTTAAAAACATATGTTAGTTCGATCAAAACAATTGAATGACGAGTGTAGGCCGCCAAGAATCGAAGCGTTCGATCAAAACAATCAAATGATGAGTGTAGGCCGCTAATTAAAGTCTAGCCTGTTTTAAATGTAGTGATTAAACTATATAATGTTACTGTTGCCAAAAATGTTAATATATTCTTTTGAAACCAATAGGGATTTGTTTCAATAAATAAGTAATACTATCTGCTGACCTTCTAGTAACAGATGTTAAAAACATCTCACAACAAGCCCTTATGGCTTCAGTATAATAAGTGGCCACCACCACAATCGAATCATCGATATTCATGATTATTTAAACTTGAGATATAGACGCTATCATGCTGCAGCAAAATAATAATTACCAACTTTTTTATTGTTTTCAGGAAAAAAAGTTCCTTTACAAATTTAATTTGGAGACTATCAAACACTGGTAAATGTAATCAAACAATAGGTAAAGGAGTTTCATTCGAATTTGTATTGTTTTTTCATATAAAATATAATATTTCCTGGTAAATAGATATTTAATAAAAACTAGTTTAATTAAGTAAAATATACTAATTATTTGTCTAATTTTCATCCTTTACAATAAACATAATCCTATTAACCCTATATCATACATTTAAAAAGATGTCTCGAATGAAAGAGCTAATTTATGATATGATAAATATTAATTTTACTTGCGGACAAAGTTCGGTAGCTCCTTCCCAGTAAGCAGGTTATTGGCTACAATGTTCAATAGAGAAAAGATTACTGCACTTGCCAATTAAGTTATCATTCCATTAAGAATTTAGTTCCAAGAACATTAGAAGAATAAAAATAATAACCAGTGATTAGTAACAGGGTTACAAAATATATATATATATATAATATACATAAATAATCAGGGATACCATCCTAAAATAAGTCTGAATAAATAAATATTAAAAAAGTAATTAGTATACTAAAAGTTAGTTAAAAGGTTGAAGTTAAATAATAAAACATTTGATCAAACTTTCCTTTTAGTAACCAAAGCAACCCTAAGGGATGTATTTTTATGTAATACTAGCGGGCCCGGCGCGCTTTGCTGCGCATTTCAATAATTTTTTGCAAAAGTTGCCCGCGGCTTCGCACGCAATTTCCCGTTGAAAACAGTACACTATATTCACTTATTCTTTTTCTATCACATTCTAAACATTGCTGAGATAATTGATAGTCGTTCCATCGTGAGCCTCTTGGGCGTATTATGAAGGTATGTACCATATTCCTGCCTCTATCTAGCTGTTACCCACGGCTTCGCACGCAAATCTTAAGAACCGAAGTCCTTATATTACTTAGTAAATTTTTTTTTTTACTATAATAAATTTTAGATTAAATTAGTTATATCTCTGATGCCACGATTGAGCTTGCTTTGTTGTCTCGATCGAGAGAATATGTACACACGGAGTTTTGAGAACCATACTTCTGTCAAAAAAAACAACTAAGGTTGATTTTATAACATTCTTTATATTTGTAGCCAACGTAAGATAGTAATTATGATATCTGCATTACTCTTCTGATCAAGCATGAGCATGGTTTATATTAAATAAATATTGCAGTTAAAGGTGAATTTTTACGTCAAATTTGAATTGTATTATCTGGATAGTAAAGTCTATGTTTAACAGTGATTGCAAAAACAGTTTAAACAAAATTTGTCGTTTCTCTTAAGCTTACTCTATGCTTTAAAACTATAAGTGTAATATATGTTTACAAAGAACAGCTGATTAAAAATTTGAAAAGACGTTAACATATGTTTGCTGCAATGCATTTCTTATGGGTATTTCTGTAACCAGTGGGGCGGAATCCTGAATCGGGAAAGGGATGGGCATAGCTTATAAACCTTCTCCGTGGAAAAATACATATACGTACAAATTTTCATCATGATCGGTCCAATAGTTCACGATTCCATAAAGGACAAACATACAAACATTCATTTTTATATATATAGATTGTAGCCCTCCAAAAACAGCTGATTTAGTTATTAGAGGTGCTATAACAGACAGTTTGAAATATGCACTGCCCAAAACTACAACTACAATTAATTGAAAGTAAATATATCAATATACACATACACATTTTTGTAAACATTGTGTACACCGGTTACACTTTTAGCACAAAAGTTAATATTACAAAAGTAAATTAAATTTATATATACTTTTATTTCTATAAAAATGAGGTTATGTGCATGTACTTTATATACATTTGGAATTTTTCATTTAAATTTGTAAATTTAAGTTAAAAACCACGTATTATTTAAGAATATTTTACAAGAAAAAAAAGTGGTGTTAATCAAAAGATTCTTTTATCTCAGTTTACATAAACGTACTAGACCTGTTATAAGCAATTATTTTTTACAAAAGTCTATTAAATTATTGTTTTATTCTGATGTTGTCAGTCTTCATAAAAATGTTTGTTTTTTACAGAAACGACTCCAGTGAAAAAGAATACAAGAGGGCACTGCATGAGAAAATGAAATTAGATCCTGAGAAGTAAAGCTACACCTACAAAAAGAATAAAAGAAGAAATGTTAAGAAAAGAAGAAGCAAGCTCTACAAACATTAGGAACTTCTCAAACTACCCAATTTGGAAGCTATAAATGCAAGTAGTCCTCTGGAAAAGCATTAAATAGATTTTAAAAAAGTTCTTCCTCAGAGCCTTATAAGTCTCTTTTGTTGAAGGACCTTTCCAATCCTATATGAATTTCCCCTCAGGGTTGATATTTTGGAGAAATAAATGTAAACTGTCATTTCTATGGGCTAGACTTTAACAAATGGCTTACACTCGTAATTCGATTGTTTTGATCAAACCTTTCAATCTTTTATTTAGAATAATTCGATACTGCAATTAATTAAATTTGACATAATTGTTTACTCCTAATCCTAAATTGTTTGTTTACTGTTTATTAAATAGTGAGCCAGTAACAGTAAAAATTGTTATGGCTCACAAATTTTTAAGTTTTATAATCGTAAGTTTCAAAGAACAAAAAGTGGTGTCAATCAATTCAATTATTCTTTTCCGATTATTTGTTTTAAAGTCAGTTTTCATAAAAATTGTTGTTTTTTACAGAAATGGCTCCAGTGAAAAAGAATACACGAGGGCACTGCCATGAGGAAATGAAATTAGATCGTGAGAAGTGGAAGCTACATCTAGAGAAAGAGAGACAAGAAGATATGAAGAGAAAATTAAGAGTCTGGTCGTCCAAAGTTAAGAGAAAAATCACAAGAAAAGATAATAAATGAGTGAAGAAATGTTAAGAAAAGAATAACCAAGTTATACAAATATTAAGAACTTTCTCAGACTTCCCCAATCGGTGCAAACATCTTAGTGTTTAGATGCCAAAAAAAGAGGCGAAAATGCTCATACTGTCACGAAAAACGCTTTTGCCGACATGTAATTTGAAGGTTCTAAGTTTGGCATGAGTAATATAGTTACACTCATGTACTATTTCGCTATGAACCAGACAAATTATGACTTTTTGATGTTATAATGCAGTGATGAAAAGTATAATGTTTCGAGCAAAATTATTTGTGACTTGCTTCTCTCTGTAGAAAAGTATGTTTCATTTGGCTAGATGATAAGTTTGACAGGGAGGAAAAGTTGGGTGGCTATGGGGTTGTAGTAGGCTAGAAGTTGATGAATGTAAAATAGGCAAAATAATGTACAACCGTGGGAGATAAGTTGAAGGAATTTGGGTGTTAGGATCAATAGAAACTGTACCTGAAGTGAATAGAAGATGGCATCGGTACAGACTAGAAATCTGTCCTGACAACAGGGGACACGCGAAAACCCTGATACCTTTGATATTAAAACATGTCAATGTTCATGTTTTCCAGAAAAAAAGGGTACTTAATTCAATACCCAAGTTTGAAATTACTAGGTAATAGATACACAAGCTCATCGATTTTTCTGACATCGAAGTGAAGTCTGCCGTAAACACCCATAAAGGCTTAACGTATATTCTGACCAACAACGAGCTCATGTTCGAGGTAGATGAGTGTAAACTGAAAGCGAAATTGCTCGGGGCTTTTACTAACGTGTTCCCAGACAAATCACAAGCGTATTTAGATACACTAACAGGAGGCTGTATTTTATGACCGAATTGCTTATATATGAGGACAATGAATTTTCGAAACGTGTGACTCGTACGGTACCTAGTCTGTTCGACGTGTTACAAATCAGTTGCATGGAAGATAGCATCCTGAAACAATTAATGCTATGGTGTCAAAGTTAATTGTTACACCTCAGATCTGACAAATAAAATACTCCGTCCAAACATTTCCTACGTGTACTTTGTACATAAATAAAGCTTATATGTAATTTTTATTCTTTTCCGTGTGTATACCGGTATATCATATTGAATGAAGACAAGTAATGTCGTAAAGTAGTGTTAGATCAAGAATGGACAAGTTGTACGATGATCAAGTGACTGGAATCGAGCGGCGGAGTACCAGACTGTGATGCCGGTCTTCGACTTAAATTTCAATACGCCAAACAACTATACCGTTTTCAAGTTGGACCATGAAGTGACAAACTTTTCTTTTTTCGATCCCGGCGGTACTCGACGTTCCGGTGCCAGAGGCAAGTCAGAGTGGAGGTCATGAAGTTTTTTGGGATATTTTAAGTCGACTTCCAGGATGTATCCGGTCGGTGAATCTTATGGGACTTGTGTAACGTCATTGTCGGTTTTGCATCACTTGAAGTTTGCGCATGTACTGGCTCATGGCCCAACCGGACAGGTACGTCAGATAGGAAGTTGGTTGCTCCTGATCGAAATCTTCCATGTACGCGTAGTTGGCTGCAGCGTACCGGTTAGAGCACTGTGACACTCCGCCTCGAATTCCCTTTCCGATCATCAGAATCATGTTGTAGTCACTGAAAAGATCGAGTTCATGCCGGTGGTATTGAGCATCGTGCTCCACGCGAGTCCGGGAACCATGTAGTACCAAGCAGAGTCGAGCTGGTACGTCTGCATGCAAACGCCGCGAAAGTTCTCCATGACGTCTGTCAGCAGTAGAACGTCTGTTTGATTGTACAGGAGTGTGTAGTCTTTCATACTCTATATTGAAGGTGTTCCACACGTTGTATGCATGTTTGTAGTCCTCAGGCTTTACGTGAGCATCGTTCAGCTCATTGTAAAAGTCTTTCTGAGCGGGCAAGGACGAACGTTCAAACTTCTCCATGCTGTCCATGTAGTCGTAGGGATATACGCCTTTCTTCAACAACAATTCTAGTTTAAATAACCCATTTGGCATCAAATTAATTTTTAGTAATTTTTTTCAAATATATTAGGTTTATTTTATTGTTTTGATGTTATAAAGGTGTTTTTCATCAATATTTGTTTTATTACTCAGGTTATTACTGAAATATTGTGTGTTCCAAAAATGGAACAGCGGTCCTGAATGGGTACGTTAAGTAAGCAAGTGCTTACTTCTATCTTGGAGCTTTGGTTACTGAAAGGAAATGTGGAAACAATAATTAAAATAAACCAGAAGCATGTATAATAAAGTTTTTGTATTAAAACATGTGTAAAGTTTACATTATCAGTACAAATTATTTACAGATTACGAATACTGTGTTAATTTTTCTCTCAAAAGACTAATTCTTTCATTTTTGATGGAAAAGAACGAAACCCTTAGAATGCAGTGCAACATTACACTTAACACATTTCATTGTGGTATTTTTTTTGCATTGTCCACAGCTTGTTTGTTTTTCTCCTTTTGAAATAAGATGGATTGTTTTTTTATACCGAACTGCCTCGGTGACTCGTTTGTCCACTGCAGACACATTTTGAAGTGGTCTTCCTAATGTCAAACGAGTTGAATGTGATTTGAGGTATGTCAGTGAGATTTCTCTTGTTCTAAAAGAACCACGGACGTAAAAAATGGTCAAAATACAAATTGTACCCGTCTGGTCTCTGAGGAAGTTTTTCACAAAGGTTAAGGACAACGGAACCTCCCACACCTACTTCTGGGTATTTATTCCCTGTATTTGCTCCTTCATATAGATTGCCTTGGACTAGGTAACCAAATCTTGTACAAAGGCACCATGCCTTGTACCCAAACCGAATAGGTTTTCCGTGTATGTGTTGTTTTGTACTGTGACGGCCATAATAAGGTATCATGGATTCGTCGACACTAAGATTTACATCACCCGCAAAATACTTTAACCAACGCTTATTTAGCATCTTCCAAAGTGGGGAGACCTTAGCAAATTTTGTATTTGGGTCCAGATCATTATTGTTGCATACATGTAAACATCTCATTATGTTTAGGAATTTGTTTCTTGGCATTGCTTCCGCAATACCCTTGTTCCAAATATCATCCTTCATCTCCCAATACATTTTTACCCGAGGGACTTGACAGTACCCGGACACTAATAAAATTCCTATGAAACAACGAATATCTTCGATTGTATGTCCAGATGGTAGCCCCTTGGAAGCAGCATACTGGTTAGTATAGTCACAGATAAGTTTGATGACATCGTCATCATAGAACATTTCAAATAACTCAACGGGTGTTTTTTCATTGTTGTGAAGCCAGAAAGGAACTTCCCATTCCTTCTCAGAAAATGGAGGAATATCCTTTTTTCCCATCTGCGTTCATTTGGCTTTTTCTTTTTTGTAGGAGGCTTTTCAGATTCAAGTGCTTGGTTTACTGAAGTAACAGAACTATTTGCAGACGGTGTACAATCAGGACTGTTGACAGGCGAACGAGCTGCATTGTCAGGGGGTGCTATGGCCTGATTTGTAACTTCTTCACTAATGGAAATTACTTCAGAGGTTACCTCATTTCTCGTTCACCAAAGTTACTCTTGCTTCAGCATCGGCTAGAAGCTGGTGTCTTGTTAGCCGATTTAGGTCCACCTCATCTTCTTCGCCGCTGTCCTCATCTGAGTCGTTTACGTTTGTTGGTGGGTTGATATACACTCTGGCGCTCAACACGTGGCTGTCGGACTCAATAAGGTTCAGAGTTTCATCCAAGGAATACCTAAAAAGTTCAGTACGTATAAATTTCTTGTAAGGAAATAAATTAAATTAGTTCCCTTACTAGTTGCCTCTGCAAAGTCCTTGAAAGAATGGTCAATAGAAGGCTTGTGTGGTATTTGGAAAAAAACAATCTTCTGGCGACTGCTCAGTGTGGATTTCGGCAGGGTAGGTCTACTGCTGACCATCTGTTGTGTTTGGAGACGTTCATCCTAAACTCTTTTATTCAAGGAAAACACTTAGCTGCTGTTTTCTTTGACCTGTCGAAAGCCTATGACACTGCATGGAGAAGGGGTATTGTAAATAAATTAATATCTTGGGGTGTTGGTAGTCACATGTTGGCATTCATAAATGGCTTTTTGTCTGACAGAACCATCCAAGTAAGACTCGGGAAAACTCTTTCTGATCCTCTTGTTCAAGAAAATGGAATCCCGCAAGGAAGTGTGTTAAGCTGCACTTTGTTTACCATTGCAATAAATGAAATTGCATCGTACGTTATACCTCCTGTACGCTGTTCTTTGTTTGTAAACGATTTTGCTATTTTTATATCGGCAAAGAAACTATCTACATCAGAAAGAGCTTTGCAGTTGACTATAAACCGGCTTGAACAGTGGTCTAGAGTAACGGGTTTTTCTTTTTCCCCATCGAAAACTAAGTGCATGGTCTTTTCTAGGCTCCAAACCATGGAGAGGCCAACACTAACTTTGATGGGACAGAGAATACCAAACGTCGAGGAAATAAAATTCCTGGGTCTCACGTTTGATACCCGGCTAACTTGGGTGCCTCACCTGAGAGACCTAAAAGATCAATGCATGAAACGCTTGAACATACTTAGAGCTCTTAGCGGAACAAAATGGGGAGCTGACAGGACGTGCATTCTCAGATTTTACAAAGCCACCATCCGTTCCTGTTTAGACTATGGATGTCAAGCATATGGGTCCGCAAGACCCAGTGCTCTAAAAATGCTTGACCCTGTCCATAATTCTGCCTTAAGACTGGCCACTGGAGCTTTTCGATCTTCTCCTATTAACAGTCTTCTTGCAGAAACGGGAGAACCTCCTCTTTCGCATAGACGGCAACAACTGTCCCTGAACTATGTTCACGCTCTTTCAGGGAAGCCAGACAACCCTGCATTTGAACCGGTCCTGCGAAATTCACTCCAAAATTCTTTCCTAGCGAAACCAAATCATCCTTTACCCTTAGGCGTTAGGGCCAAATCCTACGCTTATGAAATAGGCCTAAACGATTACGAGTTTAAAGTCGTCCATCAATGTGATATCCCACCCTGGAGCGTCTCAATGCCAAAAATTATTTTAAATCTCTCTAAGTTTAAAAAAGTCTCCACTCCAGAAACAGTCTACCAACAAGAATTCCGTCAAATACTAGGCAGCCTCGCACCTTGCGATGTTGTCTATACTGACGGGTCAAAGGAACGTTGTAGAACTGGATGTGCTTTCGTCACTGGGGTTAGACGATACGGTTTTCGTCTCCCCAACGACTCTTCCATTTTCACGGCCGAATTAACAGCCATCCAAAAGGACCTAAATATAACGTTTCCTCTGACAAAAAAATTGGTTATCTGCAGCGACTCCCTTAGTGGTATACAAGCCATCAGCGACATGTTTTCAAAACACATTATCATCCGCGAAATATGGAACTCTTTGTTTTCCCTTCAGTCCGAGGGTGTTGCTGTCTTTCTTGTCTGGGTACCTGGACACATTGGAGTATCCGGAAACGAGCTGGCAGATAGAGGAGCCAAAGAAGCATTGGAACTCCAGCCTTATACCGCAAGGATTATTTCTTCCGACATTATCCCGGTGGTGAAGAGCAAACTGAAAGCCAAATGGAATACCGAGTGGCAGGCAGTCGTTAACAACAAGTTGCGACGTATTAAAGACTGCGTTGGACTCTGGGAGACAGCAAACCGCCCGAGTCGTCGTGAGGAGGTTGTGTTGTGTCGCCTGCGGCTAGGCCACACGCTTCTCACACATGGCTTCCTCATGAGTAGAGATGATCCTCCGGTCTGCGACACATGTGACACTGTCATTACTGTCAAACATGTGCTTGTTGACTGCCCTCGCTACTCGGTACATAGGCGCAACTCGAATCTGCCGGCTTCGTTGAACGATATTCTCTGTGATGACGAGACGGCAACTCAAAGACTACTATGTTTTCTAAATACAACGTCGCTGATTAATAAAATATAGTATTGTGTTAAGTTTATTTATTCTGATTATCCATTGTTAATATTTATACATTTTATTATTTAATTTTTATCTATTATTACAGCTGCCAAATTAGCCCCTTTACAGCTACCTTGGTGGCAGTAAAATGTGTTAAGTTTTTATAGTTTATTTAATTAATGTTATGTACCTTGTCCTTATTTATGTTCTATTTATCTTTTTAGCCTTTATATGGGTTATGACCTCTCTACAGTCTTTCCCTTGTTATATTTATTGTTATCTAGTTTTAAGTATAAATTATTTACTTACGTACTTGTCGTAATTCCTATTTTTGTTATATACAATGTAATCTTTATGTACCTAATTGACACTACCAAATACGAGTAGGTGTCAATTCTTTCTTGAGGGCAATGATAACCTCAGCGTTTTTTGCCCCTTATAAAAAAAAAAAAAATTAAATTAGTTGGTAAAAATAACAATGCAAAGAAAAACTAGTATAAGCCTAGACCTACTTGTTTATATATCACCTAGTGATAAATAAATAGGCATGATATTGATAAGATAAAAAAGTGTAATGTTTATAAAAACACAAAGAGAACCGAAACTTTACATTTTATGTACACGTGCCCTCTCGTGACCGCTGTTCCATTATTGGAACGCTAGAGGTTACGATAACCTAAAACTGGCACTAGTAAACATTTGACTAAAATTAGTACATATAATGTTTCAAAGCCTCTATAAAACATAAATAAAACCAATCTCATAATTACACAAAACAATTATGTAGTTAAGTTATATACTTACGTTTCACTTGATGCCATGGTGGAAATAAGTGATCACATGTGGAAGAAGACAGACAACAGAAATCAGTCATGTATGCTTCCACTGTTTCAAAACCTGCTACAGTATAGCAAATACAACACTTTAGGGAGAAAAATTCCCTTCTCTGAGGGAAATCCCGTTTTTGGGAAATTATTATTTTAATGTTCCATTTTTGGAACAACGGTCCTAAATGGGATAAAATAAAAATAAACTTCAAACAAAGAAGTTCTAGTTTATCACCTTGGTAGAATTTGGAAGTTTGTCTGAACCGATTTGGTGATATTTTTTTAGCCAGTTTGTCGAAACTACTAGCCATGAATCTCAACGAGTCCAGGAACTGTATTTTTACTCCGCCTTCAACCTTGATGGTGTATGAGATGTTAGCGTTCCTCTTGTTGGGGATAACTTGATGGTTTCGTTATTGAGCCCAAATATCTTTATAAACATGTGGTTATCGTACCCGTTCAGGTTATGAATAAACACTGGCAGGAAGTGTGGTTTTTGTAAAGTTGAGGTTACACGAGTTGTGTGCCATACCTTTGAATTTTCCCGTCAGATGGTCGTCATCACGGTCGGTAAACATTTTCCCACAGATGTGCCACGTGTTAACGTTGGATATTGTTTGTAAACCGTCTTGTGTAAGTTCCATCGGTATGGCAGCCTCTCTAGAATACAGTTGGAGTATTTCCTTGGCGTCGTTCATAATGCTTTCTAAAAAGACCTGCGCAGAGTCAGTTCCAAAATGGTTCATTGGTGGTTTGTACTCACCGTCGGAATATACAATGTAGTACGAGAAACTCACGGAGTCGTGCTTCTGGTACTTTTCGGTGTAAGAATCCTCTCTGTCGTTCCGCGTTGCATCAGGGTCTCGAGCAATGGGCGTCAGCATACACTTGAAATCAGCTTACGCCGCGAACGGAACTCTCATCGAGTGCTTGAAATCATTAAACTGTAAGGTGGAACCTTTTTTCGGTTTTAGGATCTTCATCGCCTCGTGTTCGCTGCAGTCTTCTTTGTGTTTGTTCAGTAGGTCTTCCGTGCCAAAGTGTAGTAAGCAGCGCTTGCACAACCAGGTCATTGTCTTGTGATTTGTTATTTGCGATCGAACAAGTTTGCTTAGATCTCTGATGAGGCAGTTGTGAGAGTTGTTTCCGTCCTTTATGTACAGCATGTCCACATGTGTGTCTTTCTCTTCTCGTATCACGTACAATGGATAGACGACAAGTTTACTGTCGTAAGAGTACACGTTTACGTTGTCAAGACTGACGGGAAAGGTTATTCCATCCAGGTATGTGTCTAGTTCGTGTTCAAGTTGTTGATAGTGATGGATCCGCTCAGGGTTCGCTTGCCGTTTCACGGGATGCAATGCGACAAGGACCGACCACACGAAACATTTTTGATCGGTGTTCTTTATATTTACGATTGCATGTTTTGCAACAATCTTTTTAGGCAGTTGTATGTAGCTGGATCCTAACGATTAATTCTGATTTAGAGGTTTAGGATCCTCGTGTACTCGGCCTCAAACATGAGGTTTGATTTGACGTTGTTCTCCAACGTGTTGTGCGATCTTGCGAGCTATTGTATCCCTAAGTCTTTCCAGAAACGTTTTAGGGTCTTTGATATCATTTGAAGGGGTCGGGGGAAGAAAGAGATAAGTCCACTTTTGAAAATTTTTCAGTAACAGCAGTTTACGATATCTAAACCTAAGTACACAACTGTTTTCATGTAAAATAAAGAGTTAAAGCCGGGTTTTTATGTTATAAGTTATATGAAACATTATACTTGCGCAAAAAGTGCATAAAATCTTTGTTAAATACTTTTTGTTTAAGTATTTATGAAATATTTTACATATACTGGGGGAAATAAGGGGATATGTACAACGGACTTATCTCTTTCATTCCCCAGTTGTTGTTCATAAATGACTAGACCATGCACTTTCAAAGCAGAACTTAATTTTATTGTTACATTATTATAAAATAAGATACATTTAAAAAAGAAAACATCCTAAAGAAGTTTTTTTTTCACTTTTACTTATATTTCAACTTCCTGAATATGTCCTGTGCCTCTGGACCACAAAACTTTGATAAGTGCTGCAGGTCAGCATACTTAGCCGCACTTATGGGAAGTGGCCCTGAAACATAGCACATACCTCCTAAGTGCTGTAAAATTATGGAGTAGTTTTTTAATGTTTATATTATTGACAATTTAATTTTAAATTTTAAAACTTCAAAGGCCGTTTACAGAATTTAGTTTAGTTACATCATTTATCTAGGATACAAAGAAATACAAAATATTGTATTAAAATAGTAACTCACCATTGTAGCTAGCCTCAGGCAGTGTGAATTCAGCTGCAAGATTCTTTGATTGATTCCTCTTTATTATTCCTGTAGATTCCCAAGCTCCATGATATGTGTGCCGATAAAACATGTTTTCAAAGCTCTTATCATCAAACATAATCTCCCTTATTGGCCTAATTTTGAATTCTCTCTTTGCATAAAATTATTCGAGATGTTTGGTCCAACTCATAAAAATACACTTTGTAGCTGGATTTTGGTCATCGATTGGATCAATGGAGTTTACAACGAACGGAGTTGGTTTCCTTCTAGCTGCCTCAAAATGTTCTTGCCAATCTTTTTGTGTTTCCAACCACGCTTTAGGGTTTAGCAGAGCCATGTGCCTGTCGCAGTCGAGGTAACTGTGACCACGAATAGGGTATGTTACTGTGACACTTGTAAACCGCTTCTCAAAATGTACAAGGTAGTGAAGAAATCTGAACATTGTAAAATTCTTATTTTGGCCTCCACAGGCATCGGAGAATATGTGAAGCTTTTTTACATTCATTGATAAGTGATTGTAAAGAAAGTCGTGTACAAGAGAGCAAACATCATCGCTTCCTTTTTTCCCTGCTGCTTCAGTAAACAAGTAAAATATTGATTCACCTGTTGACAAGATTGTTATGTTGAAAACATACAAAGACAATTGAAGAGCACAAAGCAAAAAGGATGATAGTCACATTATGACGATTTTTCAGAACAGAGAATTTTGACTTTTACTTTCACCTCACCATCTTATATATTGAACAATGTTTAAATTAGTCATTTTTATTTGAAGGGCATTTAATTTGTTGTTGAATTTTATGAATTAAAATTCTATATTCATTAGAAACAAATATACAGAGCTAAAAAAGAAGGAAATTACAATAAAAACACAGCAAAAAAAGATGAATGTCCTTTACTCAGTCACTTAACTAAATACGTAAATCTTGTTTCTTTTTTAATTAGAAACAATGTCCCACAGTAACTTAATGTTCTTTGTGGAAGTCTACCATAGAATTCCCTTGCTTTGGGTCCACAAAACTGTTTCAAATGCTGAAGATCATCGTATTTAGGCTTTGGCACAGGAACAAGATCTGAAAAAATAGTTTTCCATAAAGTTCATATTATTGTACTTCTGATAATCAAGATTATTCAATGAAAAGATTTTGTATAGCAACAGAGTGAATACTATCTACCGTATTCCTATATTATTAGCATAATTTAAAGTAAAATCTAACTTACCAGAGCGACTTTGGGGTGGAAGATCAAACGGAGCCATCATCATAGTGGTGAACTTCAAGGTTAACATTCTCAAATTTTGTTTTGATATCAATGGAGAAAGCTGCCAATATCCAGTATAGGAGGCTCTGTGTTCCACAAGTCTTGAGTGTTGTTTGAGATAACGGATTTCCCTAATAGGGCGTGTAGCAAAGGGGCACTTATTAGTATAAAACTTTGAAAAAAACTCAGTCCATTTGCGAAAAAGAGGTAAATCTGCCTCGACACACCTCGAAAGGGGAAGGTTTTACGCGGCAATTCCTTATTAGCTCCACCCAATCTTCTGGCAACTCAGCGGCATATTTTTGATTTATTAGTCCCCATGTTCCGGTCACATTCTAAGAAGGAATGTTCCCTTATTGGAAACACTACTTTAATAGTGTCTAATTTTTGCAATACATTGGACGACATAGTGACAGAACCGAATGAGCGTGTAATTTTTGTTCTGTCCAGAACACGAATCACAAAAAATGTGTAAATGCTTCACTTTTGGATCAAGTTTTGTAAAAATGTAGTGATTAAGCATGGAAATTACTTCATCTGCCCCTTTCTTCCTCTTCAGTCTGTGGATAAGAATAAAATACAGCACCACCTGAAGATAGGCTGTGAATATTAAATAGATAGAATGATAAACTGACGACGGTAATAAACGTCATTTGTGCTGAGATTTGGTAGAGAAAGGTTTTTCTGAAAATCCATGGCAATGCATTCCTCTTCTACACTTTGCATGGCTATTTTTTTTGGCTTTTCTTTTTTTTGTTGTAAAACATATCAGCTTTTCTCAAATGTAGCTCGTGTTCTATTTTTAGTTTCCTTAACTTTTCGTGTGTTGCAGTATTTTCAACACTTACGTTAGGCGTATTTTGTAGTTCCATATTTAAAACTTTTAACTCAGACTGATACTTGTCGCAGGTTGAGCAAGTGTCACTCCTTGGAAACCCGAATGAAATGTTAAAGTTGGTTTCAAATATTATTCTATAATATTCATATGAAACACTTTTATCATTAGTGCCTAAGCTCTTTATACATGGCATTGCATTTTTTTGATATTCAATGTATCAGGTAGGTAAACCTTTTTTTGATTTAGAAAGGCTGTAGTGGCTAGACCGACTTTTAAAAGACTTAATATGGTCTATTACACTCTGTTTTGTATCTTCAGAAGTTCTGCAATGTTTGTGGTCATATTTACCTCTGTTGTCAGTGGGAGCTTTGCCAGTGTCCTTAAGCGCCTTTTGGATGTTTTGCAATCTCTTTCCACTGATTCCGTGCATTGAACACATTGCTTTGAAGCAAATTGGTATATCATTTATTCTATCCCCTTCTCTGATTCTTACCTTGTAAGTATAGCTTTTGTCATTGAATTTAGCATCAATTTCTGGCTTCCTAGATCGCCGCCGTTTTATTTCATGCAAGGAAATAAGGCCTGCCAAATAAAGCGATTGCTCATTGTGAGATTCTAAGTTATTAAAATCTGTTATTACGATCTTTTCTTTGGTTTTCATCAATTTCTCTCAAAACATTTAAGGCGTTTTACATCTACAATCATTACCAATCTCATGACTGACTAACCTCATTTTCTTCATCACATCTTCCATCTTTCCATAAACATTTCCTCTTTTTAGTTTTCCTTTCAATGTTGAATTCACTGTCATTAATTTGAAGTTCATCACTATCACTCATTATGACACTTAAAGATATAATGCAATATGTAAAAGAAAAACACTAATATAAACTGTATTCATTTAACCAACACAAGAGGGCAAAGTGAGGTTATGTTGCAGGCACAACAGTCACATGTGTAAAAAACATAAATATATTGCATTGTTGACTATCATCTTTCTTGTATCAAAGGCAAGTGACTACCACCCTTTTTGTAAAGTACTACAAATCTAAAACTGTCTGTATCTTGTGGGACTATCAGTCTTCTTGTTAAAAGCACAACACCTACAACTTCTGCTCAACATAAAACTCTCAGTGTTACCAATGAAAACGAAAAATTGGAAAAATGAACTATCATCCTTTTTGCTTTGGACTCTTATTGTCGCTTATAATAAACGTCATTCGTCGAGACATTTGGGATGGGCAGGTTGCGTCCAAAATCAATACAAATTGCTTCTTCTTGTGGATTTTTTCTACACATCTTTGTCACAGCTCTTTTCCTATTATAAAAAGCATCTGCTTTTCTTTTGTGCAAAGTTAGTTCAGTTTGTATTTTCCCTACTTCTTTTTGTAGCTCATCTCTTTGATTTAAATCACTACAATTATTTATTTCCAATTCAATGGACCTAACTTTTGAGTTTAGCTCATCGCAAGCCGAGCAAGTGTCTATACGTGGATATCCAAACCCAATGTTGAACTCTTTGCAAAAAATCTCATTATACTTGTCAAAAGATACTTTAACTTGGGGGTTTTTCTCTTGGAAAAATCTGTGCATTTTTGTAACACTGAGGTTTTGGTCAAGGTAAACTTTTTTGGTGTCCCTCAGCCCATAGTGAGAGTTTCTAGATGAGAATGACGTAATATGAGTGCGAATCTTGTCTAAAACTTCATCACTAATTTTATGTGGGCGGTTCTCATGTTTTCCTCTTCTATTTTTTGGGCTGAATCCAGTGTCTTTTAACGCAGCAGCAATACGCTCAACTCTCTTTTTACCTATTCCATGAAACGACACAAACGCCTTTTTACATACATCATACTCTTTTGTTTCACCTTCAATTCGCCCCCTTACTCTGTACTTGTAAGTAGCTTCATTTTTTCTTGCCTCTTCTTCAGGTTTCCTATTCCGTCGACGAGCAACAGGTACAACAGAGATTAGCCCGGATAAGTAGGAGTCTTGTTCGTCAGAGCTAGCCATCAAGTTAAAGGCATTTAGGACTGATTTTTTTGCATCGTCTGGCACTCTCAAAAAATTTTAACCTACAATGGCAGTCTTCTCCTAACTCATGACTCGATAAGTTAATTTTTTTCATTACATCAGAAATTCTTCCAAAGGCTTTTCTTTTTCTACTTCCCCTACTCACCCCATTACCTTCATCAACATCAATGTTTTCCATGTCACTATACTTATAATTTGTACTTATATAACCTACCAACACTTCACTCAACACAATCACTATACAAAACAAAATCTGAATTGAAAAAAACACTTCACAACACCATAAGGAAATATACTAATTGAAATTCACACAATAATTATCTTATCAACTGTTCTGCAAGAAAGCAAGCAACAAACTAAGAATATTGTCCATAAAAAGACAAGTCCCAACCAGTCTGTGGCGCAGAGGACCATGGGAAATCCAAATGAGCGCGAGGACTGATCCCTTTATTGCAACTTCGTAGTTCGTTTCATGGACTGATCTCTTTCTTTGCCCTTAGACCGTGGACTGATCCCTTTCTTTGCCCTGAGCGTAATTATTTATTTATTTTTTTCTGGTGGACTGGTCCCGTTTATTGCACAAGAAATCATCATAAACTGTGTATTTGCTACCTAAGAATAAAGTGGCATTGATATCTCTAATTTGAAAAAACATGGACTTATCCCCTTTTTCCCTCGACCCCTTCATTTTGGTTTTCAATGACATAGGTTTTCATGCGACCCTTGAATGCTTTATCCACCTCTTTAATCTTGTCATTGATGGTAGACGTGCTGGCGCTCGGCTCTTGGCGTGGTACTTTCGATGGTGACGAAAGGAGAGTGGTGTTTTCACTCTTTCGCTTTAGAGTACGCTTGGCATGAACATTGGCAATGGGACGATTTAAGTTAGACATTGTTATCATCTTTTAAAAATGCAGACACGGCTTCTTAGATTCCACAGTCGTTTTAATCCGATCCACACACTTTGAGAGTGCAGCCATGTGGGAAGCCGTTATTAATGTGTTGCAGTTTTCACATTCCTTTTTAACATCCGTGACAGGACATGGTACTTGCATGTGACTCGCTATCTTACACTTTATGGTGTTGCGGTGCCGCGCCATATTCACCTTGGACACCAATACACCGCACACATCACAATTGGAACTAGCCATTATCGTCTACCTAGTAACCGGCACTGCCACAATCACTGTACAGTATAATCACAAAGTGAGGGTCGCACAATGCACTCTAACAGAACAACAGTCACCACTTGTTGCGCACAGTGGTGTGTAACTCGACTGCGAGGCCTTATATAGGTCGAGTTAATGTCATTGTGTTTTCCAACGCGCCCTGGCGTTGTGCAACTCGATAAGCGTGTGACACCTCGCGCCGCTCTGTAACGTGACTGGGAAAATTCCCGCTCGCCTCTGGGACGTCAGTAAATTTAAGATAGCGGAGCTCTCGTAGGGTGGGGCGGCTGCGGTCCGCTCTCCCATCAGTTGAGGGGTCAGGGAGGGGGCGGCAATCACGTTCCTGACATTCGACCTCTCCCACCAGTCACGTGATCCAAGATGACAGAGGTCACGTGCCTGATCTTTGACCTTCCCACCAGTCATGCGATTCAAGATGGCGGCGGTCACGTGACTGACCTTTGACCTCTTCCTTTGACCATTGACCTCTTCCTCCTTCCTCGTTCTCTAGACGACGCAAAACCCCCTTATATGTATATACTACTAATATACAAAAGTACAGCTTCTTCTAAAATGTTCAGTGCTCCGCTTGTCCAGGTACGTTTACATCATCATGTCTGTCTCACCAATAACCCCATATACTTATTATAGTCTAAAATAATGCCTGGTTTCTTTGCGACCTTTTCCTATTGCGTTCTTTCTGCTTTTTCCTCACCTCTGTTCAGTTGATTGGGACTTGGAGAAGAGAAGTAGAACCTGTTTTTCTCTGGCTTTCCTTTCCCTATAACCACAGATCAGAAGATTCTTATTTCATGGTACAACAAGTTTTACTAAAATTACATTTGTTATTTACGGTTGCGGGTAAAAACTTCCTATTCGTTCTTATAAGTTCTTTATAGGTTTCTTATAGGTGTTTTGCCAATGGCACTGAAGAAACAAAGTTGTCGACATACAATATGATGGCCTTTATTGATCTAGTTATCTGACTAAAGAAGCCTCTGGACTACCGAAAATGCCTGCCCCTTCTCCTTTTGTGCTGCCTTATCTTCTGCACTTTTAGCACCCTTTTTAACGTAGAAGCCAAGACAGTAATTGTTAATTTGGAAAAGTATATTTAATAGTACGCAATGTGAATTTTAAATATTATATTTCAGATATGATTTATAGGTTCAGTATTAAAATACAAACTTTAATATTTACGTACGAATTAAGTATACCGAAAACTGTACTTATAAAAACAAAATGACAAAATATCATTAGACCTATTTCACTGAAAAGATTTGCAAGCTAATGAACTCTTTTGTTTGTTTGAATATATTTTCAACTAATCTGGTACACTCTGGTAGAAATTGGTAAGTCCTTTCGTTGAGGTGTGTGGAGGCTCAACCACTGCAAGGTTGCGTGGAATTGGTACGTCTCATGCATCATTACGTCTGGGCCAGTAAAAAGAATGGGATGGTCCTTCTGGGTGAAGAAACTTATTATTACATCTCCATCTTCTTTGGCAACATTTGTCATTATTCAATAGTACCAGAGATTGAGATGGATATAGATCTTCTTTAACATTTAAAGTTCATCCTCTTCTCAAGAGATGTCCTACGGCACAAAGTCTTGAAAATAATATAAGATCGTGAGCAAAGGCAAGGCAAGTTTTCAGCTTGAGTCGGCGACAATCCTGGTTAGACTACATTGACAAATAAAGAGAACCACTACTACGTCCGAACTTTAGAGAAAACTACGCTCAGTTTGCAGCAGGCCCTCTCCACCTTCCATAATTGGTCTAGAACGTCGCGGTGAAATAGTGATAGATCCTCAAACAGTTACCAACTTATTTGCGACTCACTTTGAGCAAGTTTCAAAGACGTCATCGTATTGCCTCGACTTTCGACATTTTGAAGCTGCTCACGATGGTTACCTATTAATTTAAATCTAAAAACGACTCTCCTTTAAACCTTACCTTCACCATCCATAAATGAACTCGATTTGTCCATTAAGGCTACACCAAACTCCGCTACACCGCTCCAGGTCCTGACAACATACATTATGCCATGTTGTGGAACCTGACGGAGGAAATTAAGGAAGACCTATTAACTTTATACAACAAAATTTACTTTGAAAATGTATTTCCTACATTGTGACGTCGTTCACATATTATCGCTCTACATAAACCGGGCCAGGATAGAGCGTCTCCATAGTTATCGGCCTATATCCCTTACTAGTTGCCTCTGCAAAGTCTTTGAACGAATGGTCAATAGAAGACTTGTGTGGTACACAAATGTATTCTGTGGTGGTGTATTTGGACAAATCAATCTTCTGTCGTCTGCTCAGTGTGGATTTCGGCAGGGTAGGTCTACTGCTGACCATCTGTTGTGTTTGGAGACGTCCATTCTAAACACTTTTCTTCAAAGAAAACACTTAGCTGCTGTTTTCTTTGACTCGTCCAAAGCCTATGGCACTGCATGGAGAAGAGGTATTATAAATAAATTAATATCCTGGAGTGTTGGTGGTCACATGGCAGCATTCATAAATGGTCTTTTGTCAGACAGAACTATCCAAGTAAAACTTGGGAAAACTTTCCGATCCTCTCATTCAAGAAAATGGTATCTCGCAAGGAAGTGTTTTAACCTGAGCTCTGTTCACGTTCTTAATCTGCAGGTTTCGTTAACTGATCTCCTGGGTGACAACGAGGCTATAATTGAGAGGCTCTTCGCTTTCCTAAACGAATCCTCTCTTTTAGCTCGCATATAGTGCATGTTATTAATTTATGAATGTATATTTTGTTATTTGTTGTGCTAATTTATCTTACATTTACCCTAGCTATTTAGTTAATTGTGTTTGTTCTTCTGTTTGTTACATTTACAAGTATTACCAGTATGGTCCATTTTCAGTCATGCCGATAGTAATGTTTTCATTCCTGATGTTTTGTTATTTAGTTTTTAATAATTGTGAGAGTGGCCCATTTACAGTCACTTTGGCAATAACATTGTTGAGTTTGTTAAATTATCATTTATTTGATGTGCTACCCTTATAGTTTAGATTTTAACTATTGTAAGAGTGGCCCATCTACAGTCATCCTGACATGTTTCAGCCAGTCGTGGAAAATCTTTTCATTTGACCAGCCATTGTGTGAACAAGTATAAACTGATCCAGCTGGACCACCTCTCTCAAGCAGTGGAGACATCCTTCGTCTTGGATAAATAAACATTGGTGGGACATAAGATCCAGATGCACTTATTCCACGCACAACAGTAATATTTCTCCCTCTTTCCCAACTGGTTATACCTCCAACTTGATGTTTACCTTTAGGAGCGAGGATATGACCTGGTTTTTGCACACTAGAAATTCCAGTCTCATCCATATTGAAAATACGAGTAGGCTCAAAATTGTGTCTTTCCATCAGTGTTGTTAAATTATTATAGAAGATTTCAACTTCTTCCTTATTTAATCCAGCCACTCTACCAATGCTTATTGCCGATGGTTTTCGTAGAGAAACTTGAGGATTCCTCTTGCGAAATCCCGAAACCCAATCTTCACCGGCCATTCGTGTGGCTTGATTGAAGATATTATGCTTTATATTCAATTCTTCGGTTACTTCAAAAGCCAGTCGTCTCAAATCCGTTATAGTAATGCCGAAAAAAAGATTTGCAAGATTGATAACTCTGGTGGTCAATTCTTTTTCTTGATCTTTAAAACTGCAGGTGGTCCCATTTCCGGTTTTGAGGGTTTGCTACTTTATAAATCTGTCACGAAGAGGAGATCTGGGAATGTTGAAGTTTAAAGCAACACTTTTAACTGACTTTCCATCAGAAACCTGTCTCATAGCTGCTTGTAAATCATGTTCGGTCCATTTTGCTTTCTCAGTGGTTCTTTTTCGGACTCTAGGCATCTAGAATAAACATTAAAAATCTGAATTAGTCACCATGGCAGCATGGGGTAATACCGCCATAGTGGTGAAGGTGGCGTCATAACCCCAAGCGGACAATATGGCGAAAATGTGTAAACAAAGTCAACAGATGGGCTAAAACGTGTAACATCAATACATCAAACTGAAGCGTATTACATGTAGACTATGTACATTATTACCTTAAATGAATAATGTAACACTATAAGGTACATCCTTTACTTATCTGAAGCTCAAAAATAAGATGCAGCTTGTTAAAAAGTAAACTTTACACGACACTATACAAACAGCGTGAACAATGGCCACCATTACCCGAGGCAATATTTCTAACTTTGTCTGCTAGAGTTCAGGCGTTGTCACGATCTCTTGCTGCAGTTCGTTTGTAAACTAGACTAGGTGGCGGTATAACCCCGAGTGGCGGAGTTTCCCCGGTCTACCCTACTGCATTCTAAAAAAATTACCTATAAGTACAATAAAACAATTTTTTATTAATTTACCTTCTGGTTATACAATAAATAACTAGATTAATACATGTACTGCAATTTCCCAACATTTGAATTACTGCTTTCCTTGGAAATGCTGCTACTGGTCTCTTCTTTCTGGAACCCGATAGGGCCTATACCGCGCATGTTAAATTCACACACTTGTATCAAGAACTATTGGAGATATTAAATTGAGATTTTAACCCAGGCTTTTACACATACTAGTGTGTGTACACTTTAACATAGGCTTAAAACAAAAATATTTTTTTTAACCCTTTTAGGACCAGACCAAAATTTGACATGTGCAAAGAAAAATTTTTCGTTTTTCTGGCCATGCTCCAAGAACTGTGCATATTAAAAATGTGCGATTTTTCAAGCGTTTGAGAGAAAAATCATAACTTCATAACTAATTACTGTACAGATTTGGTTTTAGGCTTAAAATGTTTATAATTAAACTGTTCATTGTGAAAAAATAAATATGTCATTGTATAGCAAAAAACAATTTAATTTATCTGTTAAAAACAAAAGAAAAAAACATTTGAGTTTGATCTTCAATAACTACCAAAAATAAGAATAAATTACATGTGGGAAATGGTATTTATTCGTTCTACATATAATTCTCTATAAGTGTACAAAATTTGAAAGCCCTGGAATAAAAAATAAAAAGTTTGTGAATCAATTAAATTTTTCTGTAACACTGGTTAAAACACACTTTTCAGCATTAGCCTAACATACAAAACCTTATAGGGTACTAAGGATATTATTCATATCAGTCAACTTGCCCATATGAAAATGAGGCTGTTCTTCAGATCAAAAACACTGTTTTTATACACTTTACACTATTTACAAAATTTACAAAACGACTAGAATTCCTTAGCCTAGTCCTATTTACACTTATGTTTCACAAGACAAAGAGAGTGGCAGTCCTCCTTGCAATTAGAACATACAGTTCTGGTCTTCTTTCTATTTTTGTTGTAGTCCTTGCCTTTTTTTGTACAAACCCAGCAAGTTTTTCCCTTTTTGTCAGGCAATTTTTCTAAGCCCCTTGATGCTCGGTTACCTCCTTCACCATCTTCAGGCAAGTCAAGTTCACGGTAATCCATCCACTCTTTTTCCAAACCTTCTATAATTTTAACAATGAATTGATATCTGGATATGGGTTTCATGCCATGCTTAGTAGTGGTGTCTTTATATAGGATGTAAGCATTTAGGACCATTCTACCAAAAAGATTAAATGTTACCTTTTTCCAATATTTTACGGTTCCGTTCATCAATATAACCGTACATCATGTCAAAATGATCATTGCCGCCCATATAGCAGTTATAATTGTGAACAATAGCAGGTTTTTTCGGTTGTTTGTCTTCCTCGCCTTGTTTTGGTAATTTCAACATTTTTTACTTCAGGTCCAGAAGAAATGATCAAAATTGGGGTTTTTTGGCTCTTTTTGTGCCGGTACGCCATGATGACTGTATTGCCATTTTTGCAATAAACTTTTTGTCCAGGCTCTAATATCCCTAGTACTTCAGCTGGAAAACCCTTTCTGTTCCGCCTTAACGTGCCTGTTAGGAATGTGAGCTTTTCATACAACATTTGAACTAATGGTATGCTACTAAAAAAGTTATCTGTAAACACATGGTAACCTTTACCAAACATGTTACAGGCAGATAGTAACTTTGAACCAACAGTGTAGGCCAGACCCTTTTCTTTTATTTCAGTTCTATTTTGTTGAGATTTTGCGCCTTTGTAACAAAAAAAGCTCATGAAATACTTGCTAACAGAGTCGTACAATACCCACGTCTTGATACCCCAACGGTGGTGGTGCTTGTTTGGTAGGTATTGCTGAAGTTGAGATTGATTTTTTTGTGCCAATTAATGTTTCATCTACTGATACTTGTTGATGGGGTGTATAGTAATGTTTGAATAAGTTGTTGCAATGGTCTTCAAGTGGTTGAAACTTCTGACATGGGTCCATATCCTTCTTCGTTATATTTTGGAAGTTTAGAATTATCCACTAAGTGGAAAAATGAAAGTAGGGATTCAAATCTTGAGCGAATAAACATTTTATTGAACCAAGGAGTTGCCTGAGAACTACTCTGTGACCAGTATGCTTTTATTGTAGGTTTCAATATCAACCCCATGTTCAAAATAACTGCAATGAATCCTTTTATTTCTGGCACAGTCACCGGAACCCATTTTCTTAACTTACTTGTAGGCGATATAGAGTCACATCTTCTATACAAGGTTTGTGCTGCATACCTATTAGTTTCATTGGTAAATAATCTTAACAAGTTTGCAGTAAAAAACAAATGAAAGTAATCAATAGGTCGTGATGTCTGAGGGTCCAAATTACAGTGTTTTGGACCGGGGGTTTCATGAAATGCAAAACTGTGTATGAAATTATGAGTTTCTTTATCATCAATTTTTTGCCAAGAGTTAGACTCATTTTCGTAACTAGACTGATTATTTACATTGATATTCTCATCGTCAGTATCTGAGCTCTCACTCAGAACTTGCCTTGTCTGTCTGGCAGCAAGGCTAGGCCTAGGTTGATTTTCAACTAGCTTACGTCTCTTACAACTATCCTCACCTAAATCACTATCTTCAGATGAATCAGAATGCAAATGATTGGTTCTAATGCTAGGCCTACCAACAAATAAATCGTTTCTGAATGTAGAGGGGATTATCGAGAGACTCTTCAAAAGATAGAGGAAAGTGCCCAAATTCGGACCCCCATTTTGTTTTTATATTATAAAATATATAAATTATTGAAAAAAGCCTGTTTTAAAAACTATGTAATATTTACTTTACTATGTCGTGTACTATTTGTAATTTATTTATGCCAAAAATATATATAAGTGACAGGAGTAAATACAAAAATTTGTAAACCTTACACTTCAGTGAATTTCAAAAGGGTTGCCTAAACTGGACCCCTGGGGTAAAATGACAAAAAAACTTAATTTACTGAACTAGGAAAGGAATAAAACTGAAAAATCAATTGCAAAACGGTTTGACAGAAAAGTTTTTTATTTGAACATTTTTTTAACGTAGAAAATTGAAAATGTGAAAATTCAAGGTTGGGAAAATGTACATTGGGTTTCAGTGAATAGGTTGTAGATTATTAAAGGCAAATCACAGATATAAATGTCCTTATCAGCTCCTGCGCAATCTACATGGGCCCACATAGAACACATGATACACATTACCCAGAGTTCTCCTTTATTGTCCTCTGAAAACTTTCTGTCCAAAACATACAAGCCGCGTCGTCTTCTTTTGGCTGGAATTACACCAGGAGGTACCTCGAGTTTCTGAATTTCCGGATGAGACACTCTCATCTGCTTCACTGCCGGATACTTTTTCATCCCGTTCATCAAAAAGAAAGACGTTTCTTAACCAGTTGTTTTCCTTTCTTCCGGTTCCCCCGACATCCTCCAGTAATACGGTTCTTTTGCCTTTTGCTGTGCTTCCTTCTCTTCTTTAGCTTTTTTTGGCCTCCTCTAATTGAGTTTTATAAGGAGTAGAAGTAATGACTGTAGACTTGCAGGCTTTTCGTCCTCTATTTGACGTTCTTTTCTTGACTTGTGGAAGTGGGGTTATGTCAAATGGGCTGATCTGACAAGATGTGGCAGGGCTCATCTCGAGTTCTTCATCCGGCAAAGGAAGATAACCAACTACTGAACTTGTTGATGCTGATGGCCTATTTAAATCGATCTCTTGAAAACCACCTTGTTCATTCGAAGTACTTTGGTTCTGATTTATTGGTGGGCTTAGGTTTGTGCCTTTAGGTTTTATTTTTCTTCAATACAGCTTCATAAAAAGAGGAATCTCTTTGTTTGTTAGCTTCTTCTATGTATTCAGCGTCCGAGAATATTGTTTTTGTTCAATGGCCATATCCCAGTTACTTTAAAACCATTGATCGCTACTTCAGCTCTCTGACATTTGATGTAAGCTTTACCAAATAACTCCAATCACATCAAACGCGGTGACAGGACGTTGGTTAATTCTGAGCCACTGTCTTATTTCATCACTGTAATGGATTTTCAGAGGACCCATGAAGGTCTTGTCCAACGGCTGGAGTTTATGAGATCAGTGGGGAGGCAGAGAAAGAATGGTCACATGATTTTCTTTTGCCAGGTCAATTAAATCTATGTTTTGGGTGTGGCTAAAGTGCCCATCCAGCAACAAGAGCACAGGTTTTTCTTTGGTGGGATTGAGAACTTAATGAAATGTCGAAACCACTCTGTGAAAGAATTTGTCTGAATCCATCCTGAAGGATGTGTGGAAAAGATAGTTCCAGCTGGAGCTCCTTTTGTAAGTTGTTCACTCATGTTTTTTTCTAGGGAAAACTACCAACGGGGGGCACAAAAGAACCCACTAGCACTCATGCAAGCTACAACAGTGATTAGGGGCTCCACGCTCTCCTGAAGTCAAGGAAGCAACCTGTTTTTTTCCCCCTTAGACCTACAACCTTTGCTACTTTTGATTGAACAACGGTTATTCCGCTCTCGTCAACATTATAAATTCTATCAGGAGTAAATTTTTCCTTCTCATAAACTTCATCCAAAAGGCCAAAAAACATCTCAACATTTTCCTTGCTAAACCCAAGAGCCCTGCTATAAGAAGTCCCAGTTGGCTTTCTTTCTGATAACTTAGACTTGTGCCTTTGTAAGAAAAGACGTACCCATTTTTTTCCCTGCAATTTCATTTTTGAAAGGGTGTGCGATTTGATTTCTTTTCTGCCCAATTGGACAGCGATTCTTCGGAGATCAGCACGAGTAAGACCAAAAAATGATGCCTCCATCGCAAGACAGTAAGTAACTAGCTCCTCTTCAATATCTTTACTCAAAACAGTTGGCCTACCCCTCTTTACTTTTACTGCCTCTTCAGATGTGCCGTACTTAACATTAGATAATCTTATAAGAGTAGTTTTGGGCACATTGAAGTGTTTTACTAGCCTTTTTCCATCCCATATTTTTTTTTACGAACTGCGTCTATTGCTTTTATCATGTCAGATTAATTCCATTTCGCTGGGCTATTTTCCCCCATTCTTCTTTTTAATCTGGAAAACAATACAATAAGGAATATAATCTGGAAAAAATAACTAGGCCTATTTTTAAATAAAATATCACACGTTATGCAGGGGTCCAGTTTAGGCAACTGTTGGGGGTCCGTTTTAGGCACCTCATTTCTGAATTTTTAAAACGCCATATTTAATTAAAAAAATATCCCATGGAAATAATTACATGGTTACGTGATTCCTTCAACATTACCATTTAAGAATATATAAGGGTTGTAAGGCTTACCTGTCACTTATCGCGTCCAACTAAAAAAAACTGAGCACTCACAAAAACTTTTAGTATTGCAAAAACACGTAAAGGCCGACTGTCAAGAAAGCAACTGGAGCAGGTGACGCTAGCGCTCTTCTACTTTGTGTGGAACCTTGCACTAGTATTTAAACTGTTTGTTGCTAGGTTTCAGCACTCATCAGAGACAATAACCATGGGGTCCACATTAAGGCAGGGGTCCGTATTTGGGTACTTTCCTCTATATCCGATTCCAATTCTTTATCTAACTCACGATCAACTTCACTGGACCTCAGTATTTGTTCTGACATATTTCAGACAATTGGTTATTCAAAATAAATAGGGTAGGGGCGGGTAAGAATGCGCACTTAACAACTTTTTTTGTTATAAATGCTATAATTAAACAGTAACAAAAATACAAAATACATTACTTTTTTCTATGCCTTATGGGCAAACATATAAATGAAGTAAAAACTTGAAACTTTATGTTAATATAAAAAAAACAAGTGTTTTTGTATATCCTTACATGTGCGCAGTCTTGACCGCATGGTTGGGTAAGATTGCGCTGAATGGAGGGTAAGAGTGCGTGGCCTGGTCTAGCAATGGTCACATGTGTAAGGTCCTGACCCTACGTAATCTGAACACGCCTCATGCCACCACTGTTCGTACTGCCCACACTGAACCCAACAGTCTTCAAAGCTTTCACCACAACCTGCACAAAATGTCTCTTCTTCTTTTCCGTTTACCATTTCTCGATTTCCTTCTGTTTTCTTAGTTTTTGCAGTTTTTGGCTCTCCATCCAAATCCAGGTTTCTCTTCACACTTTTACCTTTTAATTTCTTTTCCTCTTTTATTCTCCGCCTCTCTTCTTTTTCACGCAACTGCTGCTCCTTTTTTCCCTTTTTTTTCCTCTAGAAATGTTTTGAACGGTGATCCCGATATTATTTCAGAATTTTTGGCTTGCACTTGTCTTTTTACTACTTTGCATTTAGGCAACGGATGAATTTTCAGAAGTTGTTGACCGATAATAGTTTTATTATCTAAATTCTCGGTTAAATCAGTTAAAGAAACAATATTACTAGATGCCTTTGTTAATTGTCTTTCATTAGATGTAACGTTCAATTCATTCTGTTTCATTTTCATCTCAATGGCTGCTTCGATGCTTGTTAGTGTGGAAGATGGCCCTGGTTGAGATATATAATTTTCAACTGTTGTTTCATTAACGGACTCATCACCACCTTCTTCATTTTCAACTTCCTCTAAAACCTCTTGATGATCAATTTCTGGTTGGGGCCTATCCGTGACTGAGGAAGGCAAAAAATCTTCATCACTAAAAACATCTGGATTATACGGATAGATACCAGTTGCTCTAAAGCCTTTCACTGCTTTCTCAATAGTTGACACTCTGTTATACGCCTCTCTAAACAATCCACTAATTTGATAAGCGGTTACACATTGTCCAGGATTACTTACCATCCATTTTTCAACTTCAACAGAATAAGCTGTCTTGAGAGGGCCAAAAAAACTTTTATCTAGGGGTTGAATTTTGTGACTAGCGTGGGGTGGCATGGACAGCAATGTTATGAAGTTATCTCTACAGAAATTTACACCTTCAAGAGATATATGAGTGGAGTGGTTGTCGAGAAGCAATAGACAAATTTCATTCAAATTGTCTTCTGTGAAGAATAATGTTTTCTTAGTTTTCCTGGTGTATTTCACCATTCTTTATATCTGGAACTAAAAACCCACGATTAGTATCATATAAACCTATTCAGTATAATAAATCAAATAATATGAAGGTACAATAAGTTGGAGGCTAAGACTGCGCACACCAAATGGTGGGCAGTCTTGGCCACCCCATTAATGCGCAAACTTACCCGCACAGCACAAAATGAACATAACCTAAAAAATTTCCCAGCCCACTTTGAGTGTAACTCTCCAAATTACATCATCTAAGAGCTGAATACCTGGCCTTCACAATGTGTGTAATGAAAGTCATCATTAGTTAGTCTGAATGACACAAATAGCTAAGAAACAAAACAATATTATTACAATGAAAATACGAAAACTAATTTCTTACCTGTCACAAACGTAAAACCAGGCAAACTGAAGCTATTCACTGTGAACGGCGTATGTGTGATCTGTCCAATTGGCGGGAAGCAGATTCTCTCTGATCAGGCTTGCCAACTTAAAAATATAGCTATGCGCATTCTTATCCGACCGCGCATTCTTACCCGACTCTACCCTAGGCACTTATAAAAAAATAACTTAACTGAATACGCTGAACTCAATAGAAGAACAACAAACCACATGCGAACTCGACATTCTCTGCCGGCTGCCGTAAACAAACACAGCTGACAACATTACGATGCAACATGGCCATAAATATTTTTTTTCTCCAAGCTGATGATTCCAAAGACGTTTAAAATTTGATATCATAGTAAGAAACATACAGGGAATAGAAAAATAGTATATTTATGATATATAGAATATTAAAATATCTCTTAAAAAATATGAAAAGTCCGCCGGCGATAAACCAGACGGTTGGTCCTTTTCGCATGGCTTACTGCCGGCGATAAACCAGACGGTTGGTCCTTTTCGCATAGTTCACTGCCGGCGATAAATCAGACGGTTGGTCCTTAAAGGGTTAAGTTACACATATTTTTAAACAACTTTTTAACATTTTTTTATTTTTAAAATGTTTAGCGATTTGAAAAATTATCCAATTGGAAAATCCCTACGTTAAAGTGTGCACTAGTATACAGGGTGTACATAATGTCCTGCACATGTATAATATTTTCTGAACGATAACAGATAAATCAACAAGATTTGGTACATCAACACTACACCTAAAAACCAACTTTTTGAAGGAACTATCAGTTTTTCTGTAATATCATGGGAACGTCCTGCAAGGAGTCAGATGGAAATCTTAAATAGGAGCATAGGTCAATATGCACATCATTTTAAAGGGCTTATCTAGCAGAGTTTAATGCCGCAAACCCCACTCAAAAAGATTGATTCAGTACAAAATGGCGGCTGTTCAAAGGTTTTACTTGGTTACATTTTATTAGTAGCCATAACCCCAGTAAAGCAAAACTGCAACCAAACGAATACTGCAGCTAAATACTACATTATGCTTGTCAGTTGTACAGAAGTGAATTATGACATTAGTTATCCTCAAGGGTTACAAATTTGGTCCTAATATATTGATAACGGGGAAAATCTGATAACAGTAACAATTAGAAAGCTCTTATCTTTGGGTCGCAGTTTGGACTTTCCTATTAGCCAGTCTATTCATAGTAGGCTATTCTAGTTTTCTTGTTTTAGTAGTGCTGTCCAACCTTTCAATCAGTGCGCTTTAGTACAAAAGAGTTTGTTGTATTGCTTGTAGTTCTTCAACTACAATATGTCGCTTGACGAACGTGAGCGTATAACACTTTTTATGATGGTTGGTTGGGGAAACAACAGACGATCACACGAGGAAGCATGCCATTTATTTAATGACTACTTTCACGAGAGGCAGCCAATTTCTAGAACAACTGTAGGGAGAACTGTTCAACGCTTTATGGAAAGACGAAGTGTTTCCGATCGTCATAGGTCAGGATGGCCCGTTACTGCGACAACCGAAGACAACTCTTTAGATGTATTGCAGTCATTTATTGAGAATCCGCAAGAGTCCCTACGCTCAGCAGCAAAAACTCATGATATAGTTACGTCTGTTAAAAAATTCTGAAAAGGTCTATAATTTTAAGCCTTATAAAGTTCATTTGGTGCACGAACTCAACGAAGATGATTTCGATCGACGTATAGAATTTTGTAAAACATGATGGACAAAATAGATCGCAACGAAATTGATGTAAACAATATTGTGTTTTCAGACGAGTGTTCATTTATGCTGAATGGAAGCGTAAACAGGCACAATTGCCATTACTGGAGTAGCGAAAATCCTCACTGGATGCGGGAGGCACATACGCAGTATCCACTAAAGGTGAATGTCTGGCTTGGCGTGATAGGTACCCAGTTAGTAGGTCCTTTCTTTATTGAAGGAAATTTAAATGCAATATCATACCAACGTTTGCTGGAAAATGAAATTACACCAGCACTTCGAAACATGTTTGGAGAACATTTCCAGAATATCTGGTTTCAACAGGACGGAGCACCCCCACACTGCGGCATCGACGTAAGAGCCTATTTAAACACTTTTTTGGCAACGGTGGATCGGAAGGCAGGGGACTGTAGAATGGCCAGCGCGTTCACCAGATCTGTCTCCATTAGACTATTTGGTTTGGGGTTACCTTAAGGACAACGTCTACAAAACAAAGTCTCAAAATTTAAATGAACTGAGAGAAAGAATACTTCAAGAATGTCAGACGATTCCTCAAGTGGCCCTGCAAAATTCTGTTAATAGTTTTTATGTGCGTCTTTCCAACTATCAAATAACCGGAGGTGAACAATTCGAACATTTATTCTGAAAACATTTGGTAAGTAAACATACATCTTTTTTGAAATAAAACTTTTGAACAGCCGCCATTTTGTACTGGATCAATCTTTTTGAGTGAGGTTTGCGGCATTAAACTCTGCTAGATAAGCCCTTTAAAATGATGTGCATATTGACCTATGCTCCTATTTAAGATTTCCTTCTGACTCCTTGCGGGACGTCCCCATGATATTACAGAAAACTGATAGTTCATTCAAAAATTAGATTTTTAGGTGTAGTGTTGATGTACCAAATCATGTTGATTTATCTTTTATCGTTCAGAAAATATTATACATGTGCAGGACTTTATGTACACCCTGTATAAGGAAACCTTGGTAAAAGTTTCTGTCCAATACGTCAAGTAGTTCTTGTGAAAAGTGTGCACCAAATTTGATAAACAGTTTTCGGGAAATTTCATCTAAAGTTTGGCTAAGACTGTATTACTAAGGAAACACTCTTATCTTATACTAAAACATTACTGATGCATAGCTAGGGTTTTCTGGGTCCTCTTCTGTGTCTTCCAGCTTTCTTTCTGTTTGCCTTTCTTCTGTCTGGCTTTTTTCTTCACTTCTGAAGCCGCTCGGATGGAATTACGCAGTGGCTCTTGTCCACTTCTTTCATAGCTTGAGCTGCATGTTTTCCAACGCTTATGCCTAATTTACTAAGGACTTGGCATTTCACAATCTATCTCTAGTTGAATATGCCTCGTACACACTAAAGGTAACACGGTACTCCCTATCTTGCCCATGTTAAATTTGCTGTTTTTAGGTACACATAACTTTTTTAAAAGTTGTTATATCAACTCAGAAAAATTATCCCTATTTGTTGACACTAGTGTCTACAATATTATGAACCAGAATTATTTTTATGGCTATAAATAAGCACTTGACACCAAAATAAATATTGTAAAATTTAAAATCTAAATTTAAAATATAAAAAAATTCATAAATCAAGAACAGTGTTACTATGGAGATTTTGACTTACTGTTTGTATATGTACATAAGACAACTGGTAAAAATTTCATTGAAATCGGTTCATAAATATGGCTACAAAATGTACCGAAAGACAAAAAAATATCAGTTTTCGGGAAATCGCAAAAACCTAAAACGGCTACTACTAATACATATAAAAAGCTTTCAAAATAATACCTAAAATAACCCTGCTCCATAACTTAGCCCATCTTCCTCTTCTGTATGTTCAAGCCTTCTTTTAGCAGTCTTTTTAGCCTTCCTAGCCCTTTTTTGAATGTCCAAATATGCTTTCTCGGCTTGGCGCACACGCTTCTCATCGCTGTTTTTTAGGCCTACAACACAATTTCCCCCTGCTCTTCCACACAGTTCCTCTAACACTTGTACTTTGGCTAATACACCATCATTGAACGAAATTACACTGTCCAAAACACCAATCTTCAAGGTAGTTGCATTAACAAAATTATTTTTTGGAAGCCGGGTGCAGATTTTGTTAAACGCCTCATTGCAATTTTGTGTGTTACCGTGCATGCGTCTTTTCAAAAGATTAGGGCTACACAGGTCTTCATATACAGGTTTAATTACTTTCATCACTTCTGGAGGAATAGAGTTTGTGTGTTCAGGGCAAGGTAGACCATGAGCTGCAGCCCGATTACACCTACACCAAGAGTCACCACCAATTGGACACAAACCGTGTGATGGGTCGGCGTCTGTTGATATCTTGTGGTAGTAAGTTGCCCAACGTGCCTGCTTCATTTCTTCAAGAGTTGTACTGGATCTAATTGCCTTTCCATAGTACTCCTGTAGGTTGTTTATCACAGTGTCGGTCAACCTTCCTTTCCCAGAGAGGCGTTTACCATCCGAAAGGAGTTTGTTCTTATAAACTTTACGTAGTTCCCTAAGTCGTGTTCCCATCCGCTTCTCAACATGCTTGATGCACTCTAATTTATTTACAGTAACTTTCCCACCATAAGGCTTTAGTTGGCACACAGCATCATAAGATTTGCAGTCTCCGTCTCCCAAAAAGTTAACATATCGGACTGGCACAGGGTGTTCTTGTGATCTCTCAAATATTTTTAGGGCACCTGCTACTTCCATTCCTCCGCTAGAACCTTCATAGTTGATTAGGCAGTTAGGGTGGTCTTTTTTGCTATTTATTTTACATGAAGGACAATACTTACTGAGGCATTCAACATCCAGCACTTTGGCTATGTCTAGGCTAGTGGCAGTTACTACTCCATGTAATGATGTATGGCCTCGCTTCTGCTATGTCCCATCCATCGCAACCGTGATATCACTGCTTCCGTCATTGTCATTTATTGCTTCCCTTTTTGCATTTGACATTGATGTTTTGCTTTCTTTTTCTACTGCAGTTAGTACTCTTTTAATATACTTGCAAAACCTAGAAGGTGGAGGCGGCAGGTTCATTACAGAACAAAATGTATTTGATAGTTTTTATGCCTGGTGTAAATGTTTCCAGAAAACTTCTTTTTTACCAAAAGCTTTTATTTTAGGCATTTTCACAAGCACTACACTCAAAACACACTAAAAACCAAAAATAACTTATTAGTTTCACTTCAAAGTTGAATAAACAACAACAATAACAGATACACTGGTTGGTAGGCTATGTTACTGTTCAGACTTATTCTGCAATGAGTGATAGCTGAAGACCTGCACAAAACTAATACAAGCAATACAATGCTACCAACTTTAGAACAAAATAGTACAAAATAATTCACCAACAGTAATATAACATATGTGTTGCTACCAAGCTGTTTGCAGCACACGATTGCGCAGCGCTGCGGTCCAAAAATGTGTGCAAGGGTTTAGTAATTAATTATTGTAGGGAAGTTATAGCATGACCGGTGGGATGCGCGTGAGGAGTGGAGGAGGTGAGCGCGTGGGGGCACAATCTAGAGTAGGGGAGTGATTACGGTGCTACTACCCCTACTGAGAGTTTTCGGCTCCCGGCTCATAGTGGTGGCGGGAGCCGAATATTGTAGTGTTTGCCAACATTTCTAGACCCTTATGTTCTTACCACGGTGGTCTTTTATGATAAGCAATTTAGTATAGGAGACCTTGAGAACATTTGAACATTTCTAGACTCTTTTGTAGTTACGGCGACGGACTTTTATGATGGGGAATTCAATACAGGAAATCTTGGAAATATTGGGATCGGATGTACGTGATCTTAACAATGACTATGTTCTGCCGAAATTGTGTTCATAGCTCACCCTTCTTAATGAGTTCGCAGTAGAAATACCTGGTGGTAAGAAAGGGTTCTCATAAATTGGGAAGGGGGTAGGAATTTATATTATTCTTGATCTCCAACGACGACAACAGTTCAGAATTGTAATTGTTACGCTTTGTTAGCCATTAAAGTTCAATTTATCATATACTAACCGTGTAAGCTTCAGGATTTACGATAGTAGATACAATTGTACACTACAAAATTTTCAACTGACATCGCCTAGCTGCTAAATTAAAAATTAATATAAAACTGTTTTTAAACTAATTTGTCAATATACACAGTATAATAAGAAAAAACTCAGTTTTATCTACCAACTTGTATCAAGTTAATTTAATGATGTATACTTAAAATAGCAATAACGCCAACGACAACCCGTTGTCGATGAAAATTATTTATTGTTTTTCGAACTACACCCAAATCAAAATTGTCCAGATCACTTTTAGTATGTTTGCGTTTTCTTACTTTGTTGGGCGTACTAAAAGAATTGCCAATTGGACTTTTTTTCCTCCTTCAAAATTCGTCTCAGCGTACTTTCAGAAATTCCAGTTGCCTCTAAGACACGCTGTTGAACTTTCTTCAAATTTATAAGTGTGTTGGTTTCTGCTTCCCGTTTCATAAAATGTTAAACATTTGCAATCACTTCTTTACTTAAAACGTAATGAGCACAACGCAATTAATTCACAAATTGTATTACAACTCGTGAATTGGCACAAGCGAATGTTTTTTGGGCGGCACGTATAGAAGACTGGTGACCGAAGTTCACAAGGCTAAATACGGCAACAGACTGAGCCGCTCCACTCCCCACCACTTTAGTTCCGTCTTTGCCTACGACGCATCTCGTAGTCACCGGTCATGCTATAACTTCTCTACTATAATATATACACGAAATATATTTTTTACTAACAAGTGTTTGGTATCACTGAATTCGGGAAAAAATGCTGATTAATTTTATGTTATAAAACAAAAACACATAAAATTTAAGTTTTTGGGTACCATGTTACCTAGTGAAGTGAACTCATTGCACACACAACTGTGATGTTCTTGCCCCTTTCCCAACTTGTTATGGAACCCACACGCTTTTGACCTCGTTCTGCCAGTACATGTATTAGACCAGGGTCCTGCACAGTGGTGATCCCTGTTTCGTCTATGTTCCAAAAGTTTGTTTCTTTAAACTTGTATTTATCAATTGCCTGTTCTAAATTTGAAAAAACCGATTTACTTCATCTTTGTTCCTCCAATGCTTGTGTCTGTAATGTCGCCACCAAACTGTAATGTTTCTATGCACTGCACCATTAATTTTATTAATTTGTAAAGGAGTGAAATAAGACTCGAATAGACCTTGTAATTTGCACCGGCGGAGAGGACACAGAAATACGTGGTGTTACATGGTTGCTGGAAGAGCATGGAGTGAAAGAGAAAAGGCTCTAATTTGTTGGAGAGGGATGATGCTTTGATGTGATTGGTTAGTAGGATCGCGTGACTTGCTCCGCCAATGTAACGTTTATTAAATAAACGCATGATTTGTAATACCAACATAATTGATGAACAAGAATATAAATGTTAATAAAAAAACAGTTATACATATACAATACATTACAGTGTCTTCAGGTTTTCGCACACTAATGTTGTTTCTTGCCATGAACCCATAGATCCAATCCAGACCAGCAATTTTTGTTTCTTTGTCAAATCTATGGCTTAATTGGTTTTTTCTGCATACTCAAATGCGATTTGTCTTAACTTCAATACAGTGATACCGTAGAAAATCTTCGATAACGTTTTTGCGTGATCAGCTAGAGCTGATTCATGGGCAGGAGGGAAGACACACTTCCTGCCTAAGCTTGGATTAGAATCAGTTCCACTCTTCATTCTGTCTTGCAACGTGCTAAATGGTATTTTAAATTGATCTGCTGCCTTTCTGATCGATAATCCTCCTGTTATAGCTGATTTTGCATTCTTTAAGTCCTCTGCAGTCCATTTAGCTTTATCTGTTTTTCTTATGTATTTTTCTGGGCATCTGAAACATAAAATAAAAATATGGGTACTACTGGGGGAATGCCGGTCAGACGAAAAAGTGACTGCCATTACCCCGAGCATGGTGACCACCATTACCCCAACAACGTGTTTTTATTCAAAGGCTAAAAAAACTAAATATCAGTGCTTAGAACTATACTGAAACTCTACGTAATAAAAAAAATAAGGCTTACCTTGTTATTGCGTGATCAATCTCTTTCCAAGAAAATTAAACAATAAGAGTTGGTAGCGGTTTGAACTATAGACTTTCTTATAAGACGAAAACGTCAAAACAGTCTTTCTAACACAACGGACACAAGGCGACTGGCATGATGGCGAGGGTTTCAGTAGTAGTTCCAAAAACTGTCGTGAAGTGGCAGCACTAATCAGTTCGAAGCTGCGTTATACACTTGACGAGAAATCAAAGTGACCGCCATTGCCCGCTGACCGTCATTACCCCACCCTCCCCTACTGTACAATATTGGAAGTGGCATCTCCTTCTCCTGGCCACGTTTATTCACAATTGTCATTATGGTGTTTTCAAACTCCGAGGAAATGTATAAAACATGCCTCTTGTCCCTCCATCGCCCCACCATTACATCTTCTGCGTACTAAAAATTGTTTCGCCTTTTTTTTAGATGTGCCCTTGTAACCTCGATAGGATTATGTTTCCTGTAGGTCCTTAGTGTGCCTGTTGCATAGGTGTCTCGTGCCAAGAGCTTGCTTGTTGGTTCAAAGCTATTGTAATAATTATCCATGTAAAGAGCATGGCCTTTGTATAGCATTCCTCTCATCAAATGCATTACTACCTTGGACGCATGGCCTTTCCCTCCCAAAGTATCACGTTTACCACCATAGATTATAAATATAGATTATTTAACCGTATTGGCCTTGTAAAAACAGGAAGCTTCAGCTCAAGAAACTTTTTTCACTTTCTCCAAAATGTGTAATCAATTTCTTCAACAAGAAAAGGGCACAAAGACTTCGGTTTTGTCTAGCCTCTGACAAATGAAGGGCCCTGTCATGTGGAGTTTTAGCCCAAAAATTTGATTTTATGAAGGTCATATCCCTGTCATATTCGGTATATGAATATCCTCGGGCTGGATACGTCAATTGCACTGATTTGAATCTTTTTTGACTGTGCACACGGAAGTGGAGGAAACGAAACACGTTTATATTTTTGTTTTGACCTCCGCACGAGTCAGCAAAGATCTGAAGGTTCTCTACTTCTTTTGGCAAATGGTTGTTGACAAAATGAAAAACATCTGGCAAACATCTTCACTTCCCTTTTGCCCTGTGACTCTGGATATAGATGAAATATACATTTACCAGCACTGAGACTATGAATAATAAAACAGTAAACACTGATCTGTAATATTTACTTAAATTGCTCAGTCTTTTTCGCCCAACTTGTGTTATTGAGCAAAATGTCTTGGCACAGACTTGAACAATAGGTCCATTAGCTTTACGTATGAAATATGATGCAACACTACGGCATCTAGGGTTTTCCTTTCTAGGTCGTCTTGTTTTAGGCTGAGAAGTATGAATGTATTTCATTAAAGAATTATCTTGAGCTGCTTGAGATTTATGCTTATGTATCTTATTGAAAAAATCAATAACGTCTTCTTCTGTTAAAGAGTCAGCTAAACAGCCCTTTTTAAGGTTATGTTTACAATCAATAGTAGGCTTACTTTTAGATTATGAACAGTTCCTAGCATATTTTCGCCGGTTTTTGTCCCAGTTTTCTTCATTTCTAGTTCTCTATCTGACAAATCAACTTGTTTATTATATTCTTCAAGCAAACTATTATCACACATTATTTACTTCAAATAATAAACCAACACAATACAAAACCACCAAAAGAACACTTGTGACTGGTATTCCAGGTTAGGGATTTTTATGACAGATCAGCTGCTATTTTGCGCATGCTCACAGACAGAGCGGTTTGGAATGAAACTCCCAGTGACTTAGCACTCTTTGGAAGAAATGTCATATTTCACCTTTCATTTTACATTAGACTTAGCTCCCATTGACTAGTATAAATAACAACACTGTATACAACTGTAACATAGCATTCTGGAACAACTAAAATCAGAAATTGAGGAAAAATTAACTTAGCTCTTTTTGGAATCCACCTCTTCAATTTTCATTCCACCGCACTGCAATTACGCTTTCTTCTTCACACACGTAATTGTCAAAGTCACCTCTCTTGCATGTCTTTCATTTCCTTGCTCTCAATCAAAGGGCATTTATTTGTTCTGTTGTCACATACAGTACCTGTAGTTCCAAAATTCAACTTACCGAGGCGAGAAACCAAATATGCACTGGTGAAAAAAGTTGTCAAAGTACAAAGAAAATGTTGTTCCAGGAAACTCACTTTTCAACAAATCCACAAACTACTGATTCACCTAAGCCTAATTCACACTTTCTTTGGTCTCGGCCCTGATAAACATCAAAACTCATACAATAACCTAGTTTTTGAGCAAGAACCCAGGCCTTAAATCCAAATCGTGTAGGTTTCCCACGAATGAACTGCTTGCACCCGTGCCGACCAAAGTAAGGAATCATAGATTCATCAATTGATAAATTAGTTTCCATGGGTGCAAGTTTTATGAACTGCTCATTGAGTAATTCAATAAGGGGTCGAAGTTTGGCCATTTTGTCACCTTCTTGAAGATTGCTATTGTCTGCTACATGAAGAAATCGAAATATTTCTTCAAATCGGTTTCTTCTCATGGATTTTGAAACAAGAATGTTGTGGGAATCATCACTTTCCTCCCAAAACATCCTCCGACGTGGCAACGGTACATAGCCGCTCAAATACAAAATAAAAAAAAAAACTGTATAATTCATCAACTGAAATGCATAAGTTAAATATACCTTTGGAAGCTGCATAAAGAACAGACTGCCGTGCAATGGAATCAACAATTTCCTCTGTCAATACAGATGTAAACAAATAAACGGGATGGGATTCATCTGAGAATGTCATGGGCAGTGTTTCAGAATGTTTTGTAATAACAACTTTTGGACTGTCTAAATCACATTTCTTCCACTTCCAATCGGTTTCTTGGCTTTTCCTCCCTTGCGAACTTTTGGAGGGAGTGGGCCAATCTGGCTGGTGGACGGCAAATCAATGTTGGCTACAATGTCAGTGCTAGTATTACTAACGGCATTTCCCTCAATGACCAGTTCTGCATGCGCTCGAAGCTGTGAACCGCTCAGTTTATTAGGATCATTACAATTCTCGTCTCCCGAGTCACAGTCTGTATCAGCACTATTTGCGTCTTCAGGTGAAGTAATAAATATTGTTGAGTTTCCACCTACTTCGCCTTCTTCCTCCAATACTTCATGTATTTCTGCCACTGTCAAGTGTGATCTGAAATAATAAAAAGAAAAACATAAATTAGATAATTACAGTAAGGTTAGAGTAAAATAGGTTAGGACTGTTTGGGTAAGATAGATACATTTGTTATTTTTATTTGTAATTTAGGTTAGGTATACTTGACAAGAAGTTAAATATTGTTACAGTTGTGTACAATTTTTGTTATTGTGATTACATTATAAACCCATATGAAATGCACAAAAATCAAGTCGTAGTTGTTGGAAAACGAATTAAACCATGTTTGCAACGAAAGTGACCAATAGCAGTGGGAATGCCTACGGGGTCAAAAACGACCCATCGGATTTTGTTCTAATTTTATAACATATCTGTCAATAATTTTACAAATCTAAACTGAACACTTGTTTTTCACATCATCTAAGAACACTGTGGCATGCACAACTTATAAAAAAAGGTTTAGATTTACACTTACCTAGCAATATTTTTAGTCATGTTCAAGGTCGTTGATTCATCATTTACAGAAACTGAACTGAAAACAAACATAACCTCAAATAACCGCGACTGCTGTGTCTGGCATGTACAGGGTGACTGCCGGGAACCGGACGTATTTTAAATGAATAGTACAACCTTATTTTATATAGTTAAATTATTTAATTGTGGAATATATATTGGTGAAAACATACCATTTCAAAATCATATGTTTTATGGAACCTTTTATCCTAGTTTGGGTTTATTTCTTAAAGATGATATCATGCATGTGATGGCCGTTAACCTGGATACAGGTTTCCAACCTCTGGAGAAAATCATTACGCACTCTCATCAACATGTCTTGTCCAATAAAATTCACCTCTTCGGTGATTGCATCTTTTAGCTGCAATAATGTTCGTGGTTTGTGAACATAGACACGAGCTTTCAAATACCCCCATAAGAAATAATCACAGGGCGACAAATCTTGGTGACCTCGGCGGCCAGGGCACGTCACCAAAACGTGAAATCAACTTGTCAGGGAACATCTTCTTCACAACTCGCATCGATGCAGCGGCAATATGCGCTGTAGCCCCATCTTGTTGGAAGTAAACATTTTTCACGTTTATTCCTCGCCTCCGAAGTTGTAGCTTGAGATATGTTTCCAACACGTGAACATAGCGTGCAGAATTCACTGTCACTGTGACTCCATTTTCCTCAAAAAAATACGGACCAATTATCCCAAAGTGGCCTACAGCACACCAAACCGTTACTTTTGGAGAGTGGAGTGGTTTTTCATGAAAGTTACATGGATTTTCAGGAGCCCAATATCGTTAGTTTTGTTTGTTCACTGAACCATTCATAAAAACATTCTTGTATCTTCCAAGACTTGTTGGTACATTTCCCTGAAACAAATAAACAGCTTATAGCTCCTAAACATTTTTTTTTGTTATTTAAGTCTGAAAAGGAAAAAGATCTATTAATGAAATGTATTATACAATTACCTAAAAATCTAAACCCAAATATGATAAAATAATAGCTTTGTACATTTCGGAATGCATTTAGGAATCAAACTTAGCCATCCATAAATCATTAATTATATGTAAATACAACATAAAAAATAAATCCATTCCGAAATGTATGTCAATTTATCAACATTTTACCTTCTTAAGGCGGTTTTCGAAGAGTAGATTCCAAAATACCAAGGGATTTAGCCACTTGTCTTTTACTTTCCCCATTGGCAATCCTTGTCCTTATTTCATTCAAATTGTCTTCTGTGAAGAATAATGTTCTCTTAGTTTTTCCTGGTGTATTTCCCTATTCTCTATATCTGGAACTAAAAACCCACGATTAGTATCATATAACCTATTCAGTATAATAAATCAAATAATATGAAGGTACAATAAGTTGGAGGCTAAGACTGCGCACACCAAATGGTGCGCAGTCTTGGCCACCCCATTAATGCGCAAACTTACCCGCACAGCACAAAATGAACATAACCTAAAAAATTTCACAGCCCACTTTGAGTGTAACTCTCCAAATTACATCATTTAAGAGCTGAATACATGGCCTTCACAATGTGTGTAATGAAAGTCATCATTAGTTAGTCTGAATGACACAAATAGCTAAGAAACAAAACAATATTATTACAATGAAAATACGAAAACTAATTTCTTACCTGTCACAAACGTAAAACCAGGCAAACTGAAGCTATTCACTGTGAACGGCGTATGTGTGATCTGTCCAATTGGCGGGAAGCAGATTCTCTCTGATCAGGCTTGCCAACTTAAAAATATAGCTATGCGCATTCTTATCCGACCGCGCATTCTTACCCGACTCTACCCTAGGCACTTATAAAAAAATAACTTAACTGAATACGCTGAACTCAATAGAAGAACAACAAACCACATGCGAACTCGACATTCTCTGCCGGCTGCCGTAAACAAACACAGCTGACAACATTACGATGCAACATGGCCATAAATATTTTTTTTCTCCAAGCTGATGATTCCAAAGACGTTTAAAATTTGATATCATAGTAAGAAACATACAGGGAATAGAAAAATAGTATATTTATGATATATAGAATATTAAAATATCTCTTAAAAAATATGAAAAGTCCGCCGGCGATAAACCAGACGGTTGGTCCTTTTCGCATAGTTCACTGCCGGCGATAAATCAGACGGTTGGTCCTTAAAGGGTTAAGTTACACATATTTTTAAACAACTTTTTAACATTTTTTTTATTTTTAAAATGTTTAGCGATTTGAAAAATTATCCAATTGGAAAATCCCTACGTTAAAGTGTGCACTAGTATATAAGGAAACCTTGGTAAAAGTTTCTGTCCAATACGTCAAGTAGTTCTTGTGAAAAGTGTGCACCAAAATTTGATAAACAGTTTTCGGGAAATTTCATCTAAAGTTTGGCTAAGACTGTATTACTAAGGAAACACTCTTATCTTATACTAAAACATTACTGATGCATAGCTAGGGTTTTCTGGGTCCTCTTCTGTGTCTTCCAGCTTTCTTTCTGTTTGCCTTTCTTCTGTCTGGCTTTTTTCTTCACTTCTGAAGCCGCTCGGATGGAATTACGCAGTGGCTCTTGTCCACTTCTTTCATAGCTTGAGCTGCATGTTTTCCAACGCTTATGCCTAATTTACTAAGGACTTGGCATTTCACAATCTATCTCTAGTTGAATATGCCTCGTACACACTAAAGGTAACACGGTACTCCCTATCTTGCCCATGTTAAATTTGCTGTTTTTTAGGTACACATAACTTTTTTAAAAGTTGTTATATCAACTCAGAAAAATTACCCCTATTTGTTGACACTAGTGTCTACAATATTATGAACCAGAATTATTTTATGGCTATAAATAAGCACTTGACACCAAAATAAATATTGTAAAATTTAAAATCTAAATTTAAAATATAAAAAAATTCATAAATCAAGAACAGTGTTACTATGGAGATTTTGACTTACTGTTTGTATATGTACATAAGACAACTGGTAAAAATTTTATTGAAATCGGTTCATAAATATGGCTACAAAATGTACCGAAAGACAAAAAAATATCAGTTTTCGGGAAATCGCAAAAACCTAAAACGGCTACTACTAATACATATAAAAAGCTTTCAAAATAATACCTAAAATAACCCTGCTCCATAACTTAGCCCATCTTCCTCTTCTGTAATGTTCAAGCCTTCTTTTAGCAGTCTTTTAAGCCTTCCTAGCCCTTTTTTGAATGTCAAAATATGCTTTCTCGGCTTGGCGCACACGCTTTTAATCGCTGCTTTTTAGGCCTACAACACAATTTCCCCCTGCTCTTCCACACAGTTCCTCTAACACTTGTACTTTGGCTAATACACCATCATTGAACGAAATTACACTGTCCAAAACACCAATCTTCAAGGTAGTTGCATTAACAAATTATTTTTTGGAAGCCGGGTGCAGATGATTTTGTTAAACGCCTCATTGCAATTTTGTGTGTTACCGTGCATGCATCTTTTCAAAAGATTAGGGCTACACAGGTCTTCATATACAGGTTTAATTACTTTCATCACTTCAGGAGGAATAGAGTTTGTGTGTTCAGGGCAAGGTAGACCATGAGCTGCAGCCCGATTATACCTACACCAAGAGTCACCACCGATTGGACACAAACCGTGTGATGGGTCGTCGTCTGTTGATATCTTGTGGTAGTAAGTTGCCCAACATGCCTGCTTCATTTCTTCAAGAGTTTGTACTGGATCTAATTGCCTTTCCATAGTACTCCTGTAGGTGGTTTATCACAGTATCTGTCAACCTTCCTTTCCCAGAGAGGCGTTTACCATCCGAAAGGAGTTTGTTCTTATAAACTTTGCGTAGTTCCCTAAGTCGTGTTCCCATCCGCTTCTCAACATGGTTGATGCACTCTAATTTATTTACAGTAACTTCCCCACCATAAGTTGGCACACAGCATCATAAGATTTGCAGTCTCCGTCTCCCAAAAAGTTAACATATCGGACTGGCACAGGGGGTTCTTGAAATCTCTCAAATATGTTTAGGGCACCTGCTACTTCCATTCTTCCGCTAGAACCTTCATAGTTGATTAGGCAGTTAGGGTGGTCCTAAGGACAATACTTACTGAGGCATTCAACATCCAGCACTTTGGCTATGTCTAGGCTAGTGGCAGTTACTACTCCATGTAATGATGTATGCCCTCGCTTCTGCCATGTCCCATCCATCGCAACCGTGATATTACTGCTTCCGTCATTGTCATTTATTGCTTCCCTTTTTGCATTTGACATTGATGTTTTGCTTACTTTTTCTACTGCAGTTAGTACTCTTTTATTATACTTGCAAAACCTAGAAGGTGGAGGCGGCAGGTTCATTACAGAACAAATGTCTCGGCGGCATCGTGACCTTTGCCAATACTCCTTAGGCCGTAAACAAATCTTAGGTTGTTTTCAAAATGCATGGTCTCAGTTCTTTGAGAAGACATAAATGATGTCTTTGTTGAGGATTCTGAGCAAGACAGCACCAAGTTTTGAAACTATTCCCTGACGTTTAGTTGTATCCTCAAAAAGCTTCATGCTACCTATCGCATTACACTTTCTACAAATAACATTGCAACAAATTTGTTCTGAAAGAATTTTGAGATCAATGATTATGTTACCTCCTTCAAATTTTTCAGCAAGATAATCACTATTCTTACCCATCATTCCTATATACTTCAGTTTTTTTAGATGAGCTTCTCTAATTTGTAGGACTTGTTGCTGGGTTACTAACTGTTTCCAAGGTTTCTAGGTTAGGCCTATTTTGATAGTTTTTATGCCTGGTGTAAATGTTTCCAGAAAACTTCTTTTTTACCAAAAGCTTTTATTTTAGGCATTTTCACAAGCACTACACTCAAAACACACTAAACACTAAAAATAACTTATTAGTTTCACTTCAAAGTTTAATAAACAACAACAATAACAGATACACTGGTTGGTCGGCTATGTTATTGTTCAGACTTATTCTGCAATGAGTGATAGCTGAAGACCTGCACAAAACTAATACAAGCAATACAATGCTACCAACTTTAGAACAAAATAGTACAAAATAATTCACCAACAGTAATATAACAAGTGTGTTGCTACCAAGCTGTTTGCAGCACACGATTTCGCAGCGCTGCGGTCCAAAAATGTGTGTAAGGGTTTAGTAATTAATTAATATATACACGAAATGTATTTTTTACTAACAAGTGTTTGATATCACTGAATTCAGGAAAAAAATGCTGATTAATTTTATGTTATAAAACAAAAACACATAAAAATTTAAGTTTTTGGGTACCATGTTACCTAAAGTGAAGTGAACTCATTGCACACACAACTGTGATGTTCTTGCCCCTTTCCCAACTTGTTATGGAACCCACACGCTTTTGACCTCGTTCTGCCAGTATTAGACCAGGGTCCTGCACACTGGTGATCCCTGTTTCGTCTACGTTCCAAAAGTTTGTTTCTTTAAACTTGTATTTATGAATTGCCTGTTCTAAATTTGAAAAAAAAAACCGATTTACTTCCTGTTTTGTTCCTCCAATGCTTGTGTCTGTAATGTAGCCACCAAACTGTAATGTTTCTATGCACTGCACCATTAATTTTATTAATTTGTAAGGAGTGAAATAAGACTCGAAATAGACCTTGTAATTTACACCGGCGGAGAGGACACAGAAGTACGTGGTGTTACATGGTTGCTGGAAGAGCATGGAGTGAAAGAGAAAAGGCTCTAATTTGTTGGAGAGGGATGATGCTTTGATGTGATTGGTTAGTAGGATCGCGTGACTTGCTCCGCCAATGTAACGTTTATTAAATAAACGCATGATTTGTAATACCAACATAATTGATGAGCAAGAATATAAATGTTAATAAAAAAAAAATAGTTTATACATAAACAATACATTCAGTGTCTTCAGCTTTCGCACACTAATGTTGTTTCTTGCCATGAACCCTTAGATCCAATCCAGACCAGCAATTTTTGTTTCTTCTTTGTCAAATCTATGGCTTAAATTGGTTTTTTCTGCATACTCAAATGCGATTTGTCTTAACTTCAATGCAGTGATACCGTAGAAAAACCTTCGATAACGTTTTTTGCGTGATCAGCTAGTGCTGATTCATGTGCAGGAGGGAAGACACACACTTCCTGCCTAAGCTTGGATTAGAATCAGTTTCCACTCTTCATTCTGTCTTGCAACGTGCTAAATGGTATTTTAAATTGATCTGCTGCCTTTCTGATCGATAATCCTTCTGTTATAGCTGATTTTGCATTCTTTAAAGTCCTCTGCAGTCCATTTAGCTTTATTCTGTTTTTTCTTATGTATTTTCTGGGCATCTGAAACATAAAATAAAAATATGGGTACTACTGGGGGAATGCCGGTCAGACGATAAAGTGACTGCCATTACCCACCGAGCATGGTGACCACCATTACCCCAACAACGTGTATTTTTTTTATTCAAAGGCTAAAAAACTAAATATCAAGTGCTTAGAACTAAAGTGAAACTCTACGTAATAAAAAAATAAGGTTTACCTTGTTATTGCGTGATCAATCTCTTTCCAAGAAAATTAAACAATAAGAGTTGGTAGCGGTTTGAACTATAGACTTTCTTATAAGACGAAACGTCAAAACAGTATTTCTAACACAAACGGACACAAGGCGACTGGCAAGATGGCGAGGGTTTCAGTAGTAGTTCCAAAAACTGTCGTGAAGTGGCAGCACTAATTAGTTCGAAGCTGCGTTATACACTTGACGAGAAATCAAAGTGACCACCATTACCCGCAGACCGTCATTACCCCACCCCTTCCCTACTGTACAATATTGGAAGTGGCATCTCCTTCTCCTGGCCACGTTTTATTCACAATTGTAACCATGGTGTTTTCAAACTCCGAGGAAATGTATAAAAATATGCCTCTAATTCCTCCATCGCCCCACCATTACAGCGTACTGAAAAACAGTTTCGCCTTTTTTTTAGATGTGCCCTTGTAACCTCGATAAGGATTATGTTTCCTGTCGGTCCTTAGTGTGCCTGTTGCATAGGTGTCCTCGTGCCCAAGAGCTTGCTTGTTTGGTTCAAAGCTATTGTAGTAATTTAGTCATGTGAATAAAAGCTTGACTCGGCGAGTGGTCTACTCCAATATCGTTTTTTGCGAGCGCCCCACTCGACCGTCAGGTGAATAAAAAACCAGCCCGACTCGACTCACCCACGAGTGCCTACTCTCTAACGATGAGGCGGTATGGTGACTCCGAGTAGACACTCTTGTTTTGAGGTGAATAAAAACCAAAGCCTACTCGCTACATCGAGTGCCTACTCTCCAAACAAGTGAGTCTCCTCAGTAGCAGACTCGACTCACCCATGAGTGCCTACTCTCCAACGATGAGGCGGTATGTGACTCCGAGTAGACACTCTTGTTTTGAGGTGAAATAAAAACCAAAGCCCTACTCGCTAACATCGAGTGCCTACTCTCAAACAAGTGAGTCTCCTCAGTAGCAGACTCGCCACCCACGAGTGCCTACTCTCCAACGATGAGGCGGTATGTGACTCCGAGTAGACACTCTTGTTTTGAGGTGAATAAAAACCAAAGCCTACTCGCTACATCGAGTGCCTACTCTCAAACAAGTGAGTCTCCTCAGTAGCAGACTCGCCACCCACGAGTGCCTACTCTCCAACGATGAGGCGGTATGTGACTCCGAGGTAGACACTCTTGTTTTGAGGTGAATAAAAACCAAAGCCTACTCGCTACATCGAGTGCCTACTCTCAAAAAAGTGAGTCTCCTCAGTAAGCAGACTCGCCACCCACGAGTGCCTACTTCTCCAACGATGAGGCGGTATGTGACTCCGAGTAGACACTCTTGTTTTGAGGTGAATAAAAACCAAAGCCTACTCGCTACATCGAGTGCATACTCTCAAACAAGTGAGTCTCCTCAGTAGCAGACTCGCCACCCACGAGTGCCTACTCTCCAACGATGAGGCGGTATGTGACTCCGAGTAGACACTCTTGTTTTGAGGTGAATAAAAACCAAAGCCTACTCGCTACATCGAGTGCATACTCTCAAACAAGTGAGTCTCCTCAGTAGCAGACTCGCCACCCACGAGTGCCTACTCTCCAACGATGAGGCGGTATGTGACTCCGAGTAGACACTCTTGTTTTGAGGTGAATAAAAACCAAAGCCTACTCGCTACATCGAGTGCCTACTCTCAAACAAGTGAGTCTCCTCAGTAGCAGACTCGCCACCCCTGAGTGCACACGCTTCAGTTATGGCTGAATGTATGCCAGTTAGAGCTCGAAAAATTTACAAAGTCAGAAGAGAATCGCGTGAGGACGACTATCGTTCGCTTTACAGATTTAGTAGGGAGAGTGTTTTGTGGTTAACCGAACATTTTTTGGGAGAAGATGAAGAACGTCGCGGTGGAGCCTTAACAAACGTTAACCGAATGAAAGTGTTTCTACGGTATTTGGGTGACCCAGGCTTTCAATTTGGAGTAGGAGAGGACATCGGAGTCCACAGATCAACTGTATCCAAGACAATTTCTTCAGTTAGGACTGCAGTTCTAAACAAGGCTGATGTATGGATTAAGTTTCCGACAACCGAAGAAGAAATGGAAGTGGAGAAAGCCAAGTGGCAAACAAAACTACAGTTTCCCGAATTCAATAGGTGCAATTGATTGCACTCAAATCCCCATTGTAAAGCCGTTTTTACACGGGGATGAGTATATCAACAGAAAACGATTTGCAAGTGTTAACGTTTCAGGCTACTTGCAATGGATTAGAAGGGTTTACCAGTGTCGATGCTTCTTGGCCTGGCTCCGTTCACGATTCCAGAATTTGGAAAAAATTCAGATGTTTACCGTGTAATGGAAAGGAATGTGGGGGAATCGCTGTTAAATGCAGACTCAGGATACGGGAATCGCCCCATGGTTAATGACGCCGTTTTCCCCACCAGCAACACCTGTTCAAGTGTCTTTTAACAGATGTTTGACCAAAGAACGAGTTACTATTGAAAGATGTTTTGGTCAGATGAAACAGCGATTCCCTATCCTCCAACACAAATTAAGAATTAAGTTGGAGATACATTCCATCCTTTATTATTTGCTGTTTTATTTTACACAACACAGCGAAACGCCTAAATGATAGAAGATTTTGAAGCCGTCGCTGAACAGCCTGGCGAAGAAAACAATTTGAAGATGAAATTCCTCACTACGGAGAGTGCCAAATAAGGCGATTGGACAAGCTAGAAGAATGCAACTGGCAAATGTAATCTACCAGCAACATTTGTAAAAAGTTCTGTAAGACTTGTCTTTAATGTTTAAGAGTTTGTTTCCAGGAACAGAAGTAATTAAAATTCCCTCTACTGAGGAAACTAATACTTATATTTTATAAAATAAATAAATGCTTCCTTATCCTTTATCCTAAAAAAAAAAAAAAATATGATGGGGCATGAGGGTGGAACGCGCGCCGCGTTTTGCCGCCCAGCTAGGACGCCGCCTTACTGGCACAAACGGGCCCAGGCACACAGACGCCCGTACCTATATATATATATATATATATATATATATATATATATAATATAAAATAATATAATATAATATATAATATAATAATATAATATAATAAAATAAAAAATATATATATATATATTTTTTATATATATATATAGTATAAAGGGATAAGGAAGCATTTATTTATTTATAAAATATAAGTATTAGTTTCCTCAGTAGAGGGAATTTAATTACTCTGTTCCTGGAAACAAACTCATTAACATTGACGCCACTTAAATCATCATTTGGTCCATCATTTTGGTTTGTTTTGTGGGTTTCGACATTGTTAGCCGCCTTTAGCATCTCTCTCTTTAATTTCATGTCAAGTAACTGCTGAGATTTTCTGAAATACTTCAACTGCTCGAGCAGGACTAAACGCTGCAAATTTGGAGTATGAAAGTTGTTTTTGTCTCTTCAGTTTCTGGTAAATTGCTCCTCTTCTTACTGTGTGATGTTTGTACAGAAGTTTGAAGCATCCGTTTCAATTTTTCGTTTTTTAGCGGATTGCAATAGGCATACTTCTTCCATTTCCTCTTCATCACTAAAATCCTCCATCAGATTCCTCATTTGCAAGCGAAGTTAAGGGTTTTTTAACACCTAGCTGCCATTCCTCCTGCCATTCTTACAATTGAAGGATTGGAATCGGCTTCCATGAAATTCAGAAACTCTTCTTCCCATGATTTTAAAACGACCTTTTTATTTCCTGTCCTATTAACGTCGGCCTTCTTCTTAATTCGTGCCTTCATATTTTGAATTTTTTTCCAAAGCTGGCCTTCTGTCATGCATACTTTAAATTCCGCTTCCACTACCTTCTTAAATTTCAAGCATTGCGCACGAGCGCTTTCTTTTGCAATCTGGAATCATAGATTTCTCTCTAAAATAACTGGAAACTGTTTCAGAATCTTTACAAATTTTGCCTGGTTTTCACTTAAGTCCCAATTTACTTCATTATTTGACTCCCCCATTGACTACTTGAAAATTTTAAACATATACCAAGCACAGTACACAACACAACTACTGGTCTCCTCTACGTGCAGAACTGGAGTGAAGGGGAAAGAGGATACAGAAAGACGCGCATGCTGTCTTTCACGTTACGACTTGTCCAAGGTCACACCCCCTCCCGTTTACAGGCGAGTGCCCACTCGCCAGTAAGTGACTCTGGGAGTAGGCACTCGCTTTTCAACAAACCAAGTTTATTCAACACGAAATATAAATGTGACTCGAGACTGCGAGGACCACTCCCCCGTTGCGAGTGCCTACTTGCAAGTAGCTACTCGATTTTATTCACACCACTCATTGTCCATGTAAAGAGCATGGACTTTGTATAGCATTCCTCTCATCAAAATGCATTACTACCTTGGACGCATGGGGCCTTTCCTCCAAAGTATCATGTTTGCCACCATAGATTATAAAAGATAGATTATTCAACCTCCCGTATTGGCCCTGTAAAAACATGAAGCTTCTATTATAGGTCAGCTCAAAAAACTTTTTTCACTTCTCCAAAATGTGTAATCAATTTCTTCAACAAGAAAAGGGCCCAAAGACCTTGGGTTTTGTCTAGCCTCTGACAAATGGAAGGGCCCAGTCATGTGGAGTTTCAGCCCAAAAATTTTATTATGGA